>NC_061894.1:926338-1235118 GCF_905147765.1 Vanessa atalanta | reverse complement strand
TATTTAGCATTTTATCTTATGTACTGTGCCTGAAAGAGTTAACTAAGAAACCTTAAGAGAAGAAATCAGGGATAGTCAATTTCGTCAAACGTATGAACATAATTCTGTAATACGATAGCAAGGACGCCATTGGAAAATCAAGTCCAGCAGACCTTGCTCTGAGACTACTAACTTGTCTATTCCTTACAAAGTATTTTAAATTGAATAAACCTTCAATTCTGCAGAGCGATCCAGTTACTGTCGAAAGTTTCTTTTACTAATGCCACAGCTTACAAGGAAGAAATTGAAAGAGTTTCAAGAAAACGGGAAAATAATTTAAATAAATTTAGTTAATAATAATGACGAATGGGTAAGACTTAGGATTTTTATTTACTTAGCCTATTGGCGTTTGATTGTCGATATCATCTGAGATAAAAAAAACCGAACACACCAACGAACATACTTCTTTAAACGAGTCGACGAAAATTTTTTTGCGGTTGAACGGAAATTACGTCAAAACAATTACACTATGAAGTTAGTTGCGGAAGAGAGTTATTTGTATATTATAGATATGTGTAAATCAAACACCGATTGTTTATTAATTAAACTGAAAACTAAAAGTTAATCACTTTATAGTTGGTTATTAAAGTCATAGTACGTCATCAGATCTCTACATAGTATAAAGTCACTAACCAGTCTCTACCCTTAGATATTTTAGACTAGGCAACGGATTTTAACGCAGTTATCATCAATAAATAGAATTATACGTAATGAAGGTTTATTTATGTAAAATACATACATATTTTGGTAGAGAAAAGACGAGAATTTCAACTTACCTAGCCAAAAAAAAAAAAAATTGTTTTTCAATTTAAACTTATTTTATATAAGGGTGTTTATAAAAGGAAATTCGTTCGAGAAATTACCTTCAAATGACAACCTATTAAAGACGGAACACATCTGTGCGACCAATTTCTTAGGAATATTTGTCTCATTCAGTCGCGCAGGTGTGTCTAATCGCTTAAGCTTTTAACCAGGCTCATTTACATACAATTATTGAAATACTTGCTATTCGTATGCAAATATTTTTACAATCACCAATGTAATGGATTCTTCGACTTCAACCCACTTTTAGACCCCCCAAGGCTAGAAGTGGTATTTAGCGTCCCTACTGATGTAAATCATCTTAACTCAGTAGAAGGCTTTTTTTTTTATTCCAAATCCAAAATCGTTCGGATTTAAGGTCCTCGGCCTGGTGAACTATTGGTATGGCATACTGGCAAGAGGACCACCTGATGGTAAATGGTCATCGCCGTCCATGGATACCGTGATTGCTTTCAGGTGACTCAATGATGGTTTTTAATAATGACAAGGTTATGTAATATTACTCACGCGGTACCTATTACGTACGTTGTACGTTGTTATCCCACGAGCATTCACGCGAGTGTCAATAACGAGTGTTATGTATGTACATAGAAGGCGGCAACTCAAAGAGGCGAATGGTTTAGAAACGCGATACAAACAAAACATGTTATTTTTTGTAATGATATACTCCGAAAACAATATAAATAAAAATTATACCCGATGACTCAGCGTGCTCCGGAAAGTATATAATGTAAAGTTTTTGTATATAATATTATTTACACCGAGACACCCCACTATATATTAATACCATTGATGAGACAAGCGTGAAATCCATGTTTATTTGTTAATGTATTTCGGGAACAAATAATTGTTATTTTATATTATTATTGCATTTAAATAAATAATAAGAAAAAAGTTAGTAAAACTTAAGCGATTAAAATTCTGATATTACACGAATACAAATACTGGTATCGAGTTTTAAATATACTTAGTACTGTTTTGTGGTTAAAGAGAGAGTTAGTAAGTGTTATTACAGGCAAAAGGGACATCTTAATCGCCAAGTTTGACATTTCTTTCAGTGCAAATGTCTATGGGCGGTGTTCACACTTGCGACCAGGTTGCATTTTTTTGTTATAAAAATATCAGATGTCAAAAGTTTTTGTATAAAATATTTAGTTGTTTTTATCCAATCTGTTATTTAAAAAGATCTTCTCATAAAATGAATTGCTATAACCTATAATCACTGCAGCGTTGCACTAGACGCCATTTTAAATTTAGGGCGATTTATTTTTGCTATTAATTTAAAAAAAAAACAAAAAAGAATACATATATCAAGATAATTTATTTAGAATACCTTTTCGAATTGATAACTCAAATTTGACAGTGTGACCTTTGAAATTATTACGACCATTTTAATGAATTCAATGTAAATAATTAAAAAAAAAAATAATTACTAGTGCAAATAATCTGTTTAATTAATGGTGGCACTAGTGTAAAATTCAGAACTATAAAATTGAACGAACATATAGTAACATATTATAAAAGCTAAAATTTAAAAGCTAAAATAATTATTTCGTTTAATGTATAAGATATGTTCATTAGGGGATACTTTTAGGGAATTACATTAACTGTAATTCCCCGGAAGGATCCCCTAATGAATACTGAAGGATTTTTTCGCAATTAAGGCTTATATTTCCTGGACTCAAAAAGGCAAAGATAAAAAACATCTTCTATTAAAAATTCATCAAATAAATAACTTCATTATTGTATAATATTCTAATCTTATACTAAAAGTCAAGTACAGAAGCGCAGTTTCCACGACGGACGTGTCATAAAATCACAGTAACGTTTTATGCAAATATGCAAAACAGAGAATTTTGCATATTTAAACGTCGCACATTTGGTATGCTTTCAATACATTCAAGCAACGGGCGTATTATGAAAATTTCATTTTGATATTCCATTTTCATTTCGTGTATGTAATGTTCTGTGCGAATTTTGGCAACCAATCTCAAGAACTAGTCGTCTGTGATATTATATTGCAAAAATTTGTGCGCAACGGTTCTGCTCCCTCAGTCTTATTTGGAATTCAACAGGAGAGTCCGGCCATAGGAACATGTCCTAGGATGTATAGTATTTTTGCTGATCCGTGGAAGCTTATCAGGCACAATTTTCTCGCATCTGAATATTTTGACAGTAAAGTATTTCTACGGGCATTTTTATAAGCCAGTTTGACCAACAATTTTATGAATAGGAATCAGAGATGTGTGTGATTTTTATGTTGTAACATGATTAAAATTCAATATTTGTACTCGAAATGACTTGTAAATAGAAAAAAAATAGACATAACTTTTTTGTAATTTTAAAAGGTCGTTTTAACGTTTTAGAATTTATTCTATCGTGATCTCGAGGACATTTTTGTGGGTCCTATTTTGCTGTTGTGCGTTAATTATAAACAATGCATTATTAACTCAGACTATTTGTAATACATGTAGAGAAGCATAATTATGCAATAATGCATGTAAATAAATAAACGAAATGATTTATATATTAATCAAAAAATGTTTTAAAACTTAATGCAAAAAATCTATTATTTTTAAAGTAATCTCACTGTTCTCTTAAAACATGTTTCCTCTTTTAACAAAGAAATTAGAAGTTTTTTGTTTTCCATGTGACCCTCACTTCGACCCTACTTCATACTTCAATGTTTATAAACTTTTTTAATAAAATTCATGCTAAGGGAAAAACTCCAAATTTCCTTATACTGAGTCCATTTTAAATGACTACGTAAGGTATAATCGAATTATTTTTTTTGTATGTATAATACAAAAATTGTAAAGTGCCGTCCAGGACCTACATAATTAGACTTATGGACATGAACTAGCATAAACTTAGACGTAAATTAAAAAAAAAAACTTTTGAAATTAGAACGTGACTCTGAAAATGAAGTCCTACAATGTGACGGGAAAATACAAGCGCGTTGGGATTGTAAGATTGCAGATGAATAAAATTAACTTTATCTTTCAGTCTTTGCCGTCCAACGTACATGGTTGGATTCGACAAGGACTGGCTTCATTACCATTAAAAAGATTTAAAAGTCATATATTTGAATTTAGAAACACTGACGTGGACGAACACACTTGGTTGAATAACAAGACGCAGATTAACAATTAACTTTATCTTCCAGTCTTTGCTATCTGACGGGGCCAGTACCTATCTGTTGGCATATAAGAACGCAACCTTATTTGTTCCGTTATTAGTTGACAACTAATTATTTATTCTTTTTTCATATTCGGTGATTGTCATGTAAGCTTGTAACCTTTTGTACAAACAATATACGTTCGTTGCATTTTTCTCAGTAATCGTTTATTTATTTCCACCTAAATATCAACACTATCAAACTGCATATAGCAGTTTGACAAGGACTGACCTAATATACATTGAATTTAGAAAGTGTGATGTTACTGAGAAAACAGACGGATGGCTACGAAATGAGAAAGAACATCGTTTTCAGATAGCAAAGAAGTAACGTACAGAGTAACTTCTCTATTTAATTCTCGGCTGATCAACCTTCATGGTTGAACTTTGACAAATACAGGCCTAAGCACGATTATAATGAACTGAAAAGAATAAATTTGAATATAAAAAGGCTGACTTGATTAAATATTACACACGTCACGTCCGAACGAACTTGTCGGACAACAAGGCTGCAAATGAGCTGAATATTAATCTTTTCCGCATGGTACGGTACGTTTATGATAAAACAGAATGAAAAAAATAACTAAAGAAACCAAACGAAATCTACTAAATATCTCACAAACAAAATTAAAAATAATCAACTAAAGATATAATCAAAGGAGAAGTCACGAAGAATCACATTAGACTGTCAAAACTGAGAATGCGTTGAAAAAATAGTAGCCATTGGTTGGCTACTAAGTACATACATACTAGTAAATTAGTGTGATGTCTGGCGAGCGTCAAGCGTATCTGTCACACATACAAAGATAATACAGTTGAATAGTTGGTTTTAGTTAGTTTTTGGTGCGAAACTCTATCCATAAATATGTATATAAAAATAATCAAATCGTATAATAAATAATTCGATATTTGAGGTACGGAAAAACCTAAATGTTTTTAGTCTATGATAATTTATGGTGTTTGGTAGCTTTCGTGATACATAAAAGCGAAATGATTTTATTGATATAATTTTTATATTTACAATATAAATATAAAAATAAATAATAATAATAATCACCGATAGATAAAGATAGCAATTTTTTTTTAATTTACGCTCAGATTCCGATGTACTTTTCTTTAAAATAAAAACGTCAAATGGGATTAAAATAGTTTCAGTGTTCATTTAGTTTGTATTTTATAACAAGAGATCGCCTTTATCTTCTAGTTACGTTTTATCTACTCGATATTATATTTACAGCTTTATAAACCCCTTCCAAATATTATAATTACCTAAAAAATAATATATTCATCTTTATATATCCCTGGGATGATGTCGTGATGACGTAAAATTGAAACCAGCTAACTACGCAGGACACATTAAAATACACAAGTGTGGGCAAAAACACAGAAAAAACGCAGCCGTTCGAAATGAGGTTTGAAGTAATGTAATTTTATATATTTATATTTTGAATTAAGATTTTTTCGTTTATCATTAAATAATAAATATTTATTTATAAACTCATATTCATTTTCTTATTTTGCAATACAAAATTCGTAAAATAATATAATATCAACGCCATGTTAAAGTTATAGATTATCGTTCCAACGGTATTATAATGGCTTTTGTAATGATTTATTTAGGTATATTTATACAATACAAAATAAGAAGAGTCACGCTTTAGAAGGCCAATGCGCTGATTAGCGAAGTTCCGAACTAAGTTGGCGTGTCACATTGCGCTCGTTAATAACACGAACTTTTCATAATATTTTAAATTAAAATGAAAGAAATAAAGTAAAGCTCGTGCAACTTTACAGTTACAGAAGAAATCTTTTTGCATCCGAAACCACAGACGAATTCAACCTTGAAATATAATCATTCTCTATTATTTCTGCCCTCGGCGTTTCCGCGTGTGAGGAGTAGTTCTTTCGGTAGAACTACTTACCAAGTTAGGTAACCTTAACACGCCTATATTGAGTAAACTAGTATTCAAAAAAGATAAGTCTTTAGGCCTCGTTAAAACGCCAAAAACCGAATTAATTATACAGAGTGTAGCGAAAATGAAAGCACCTACCCGTATTTTAAATTCAAATTTTTTGGTTAAATCAAACAAAAAAGCCATTGTGGAGGAACGGGGATAGATCTATGTCGGTTTCATTTGAATTTTTAGCAATCTATATCCATTTTAGTAATAAAAATGACACAACACATATTTATTCAATTTTAAGATGTAAAAATAACCAAAGTAAAAGATCGAATTTATATAACCTATTATAAACATAAAAAAATATATGTAAATATACGTTTGTGTATCGGGAAGCCCGATGGAAATGATTAGCGCTGTGGGTAAGAGTGAGAGAAGAGGAGCCTGCCTACCGCTACCGTATGCTTAAGAGAAAGGGAAGCCAGACAAACTGACGCCGTAACGCGTTACGTAACGAAGCGGTTTACCCTCCCATAAGAAATTATTACTTCAAAAACGTTATCCTGCTTGACATCATCAAAAATCTAAATATACTTTACTCAAGTAGGCTCATAATAATTATAATTTACATTACACAGTCACTAATATAAAACATCAATCAAACAGTTACAATCTAGTCGTGGGTTCGATGCGGTCGAACTTCACTCAACAATATTTTTATTAATATTAACTCTCACAATTATGCACCTTGATTGTGAATTCCGCCATTCATATAATCAAATGACCGCCATCTTGACTTTTTGGCGGGAACGAGTCAAGATGGCGTCTCAACCAAGCGATGCCTAGACTCTACTCTGATTGGTCGTGACGTATGATGTCATATTATATAAATATTTTACACAATAATAATAGTTTACAGATATAATTTAAAATTTAAATAATATTTATATACTATTCCGCCACTTCCCGCGATATATATTTCAAGAATGTTGTCTCAACGAAATCGCCATTTTACGATAAGGCCACCTAGTTCAGAAAAGATACTAGCTTTTAGTATAGATACATCTGTATTTATTTCTTATTGGTGTGAACAATTAAAAGGTGTCTATCTATGAATAAACTAACTGAATTAAAATGACTACCTTTGGATTGAAATGACCCGGGAATAACCTCAAGATATTAATTAACGCACGTATAATTTGAATATGAACGAGTTTAAAAGCAGTATATTCTCATTCCGCCTGTATATGTTTTACGTCAAATCGCGTGTTAGCTATCAGCAACGTCTACATGTAATGACCAAGAACCGACTAGCCGTCTTAAACGGGTAAAATTGCATGCATTTTTGATGCAAATTACGTGTTGTTACTAAGTGACAAGTCGTGCAAATATTAAACACCGTTTAAGTTCCCAGATAACTCCCTCTATTCAACCCTTAAACGTCTACCCTAGTAACTAAATGAATCCTGTACCGTCTGTATCCAATTTTCTGCCATGGTTACCAGTTCAACTGATCTAATTATTTTGAGAGCCTGCATTTTCCGAATCGTTCTACATATTTCAAGGTTATTTCTGCTTAACCACGTGATTCGTAGGATATGAATGACGTAGCCTTACCATTGCTACTTCAGCTTACCCAATGGGCTATGTTTATATGGATTTCAGGCATTTATTTTTGACAAGGACAAGTGGTAATGGCGTACTGTATTTAAGCGGTGGATGTTGTGAGTCGTCTGAGAGCTAGTTTTTTACTTTTTCTAGCCTTGCCACATTTACTTTTATTCAACTACGGATTTATAATTACGATGAACTTATAATGACGAAATAAGTTTGACTTATCGTAAAGTCAATGATTCGTCAACTAGGCCATTTACTTAGTTGTTTTCTATATGGCTTCCTTATAATTTAAACCCGAACAAACGAATGGATATAAACACTATATATAAACTTGACAGTGGTAGAATAGTCGGGAAGCGAGCGGTTTCCATACAAATTGACCTTCGTAAGGCACTGAAAGGAACAAAACTGGTTATGATCGTCGTTACTTACTTACTTTTAAATAATATTACTGTAAATGAAACAAAACTACATAAAGAAATTCATTTACATCTCATCCTAATCTTATATACTCAACCGATCATCGTGAAATTTTACACACACGTCAATAAAGCTGTGGGCGGAAACAAGACGATTGTAATTAAACAAGGCTTAAATTATAATGTTCGTGTGTAAAATCGACATACAGTAAAATTACCTTAACTTCCTGAAACGAAGGACTTTTTAATACTAAAAAGATACAATCACGAATAAACAAAGACCTACCGTAGTACTTATTTACTTGGCTAAGTGTAAATAAAGTAACACGCAAGTCCGCGAAGCATAAAAAAATATTTACAAGCTGTTTCTAAATATGGACGTTAAATTAAATGGCTTTAAAATTAGTTTAAACTATTTATATTCAATGGGACTTTTGTAAGAATTTCTGAAGTCTAAAACTTTCAACAGCCTCTTTGGATTAATATAGGCGGGGAAGCTTAATGAATAAGATAAAGGAGGAATCAAAGTATCGTTTAATTTATAATTAAATTAAAGCGTTATATTAAGAGTAGAAAAGCAAAAGTTAAAATCTATAATTAAATATAAAATGAAACCTAAAAAAATATGTAATTATTATAATTCTATTCCAGTTTCTGATGTAATTCCGATTCAACATTGACTATTGATACCTTCCCGATTCTACTTTGATACAAATCCGACCAAGCCGCATCTGGTTTGTTGTGTTAATAGAAATGGAAAACAGCTTAACAGCCACAATTGTTTTTCGATTCGATCGCGATAAAGTGTCAATTTGTTAGTAGAATTGGTCCCCGTTCAGAAAAAAGCCATCGCCATTATCATAACACTCCATAATGTTGTTATGTGTTTATGTGTGTGCGTGTGTTTGCGAGGTGTGTATAAAGCGTCTTAATAATGTTGCCAAGAGATAATAAAATAATAGTTATTATTATTATTCCGTTTTCACGGATATTATTTGTAGAGGTATGCTGGAGGTGTTTTGGAAGTCTTCGGTTTGGAGGAAAACGTAGTAGTATTTATCATATTATAATAAATAATACACTAATAAAATTTATTAAAATACAAAAATAGTTCAGCTAAAGTGGTCACCATAGCCCATAGAAGGACTATGGATCACGTGAGAAATTTTAGCTATTCCTTAACTCTCTATTGCGCTTTATGGACGGAGATGTTACGTCCCTTATGCCTGTACTGACACTGACTCACTTACCTTTTAAAAGACAAACACAACAGTACTAAGTATGTATATAGAATATGTGATGAGTGGTACCTTCTCAGACGGTCTTGCATAAAGTCCTACCACCGAGTAAAATATCTGATATAGAAAAGAGATATAACATTCCCAGAATTGGCACGGTAAATCGTTTTGAAGAACTTTTCTAATATACTTCTACGACCTCAAATATTAAGAAAATGGATAATACGCTTGATTTCGAAACATGACTATATAACCAGTACAGTGGTAGTGGTACTTTCGTTTTCTAATAAAACGGACGTGAAGCCTTAACATAATAAAATTTCTACAAGAACAACTATGTTCATAATTTATTAATCATCACTAAAACAGCGTATTTATTTACCAATGACAGTTTATTGTACTTCTACGCAAAGTTGATTAATGTTTTCATTCAATCAATTTGTTTTGATATAATCCTCTGGGGAACAGTGTGGGCGACGCGGTTAAACACCCACATCAATGCGACAATGGTAACAAATTCAGAAGAGACTATGAAAAAACCAAATTATAAGGATGATATTGCTATCTTTTTGGATAGGATAATATATTTTTTTATTAGTATTGAGAAACGTTTTTTTTTTGTATTTAGTCTATAATGATTATCAGCACAGTTGATTAATAATGTTTAATTATTGATTTTTATTATTATATGATGGCCTTTTGACCGACATAAGCAACAGTGGTTATTCTCAGAAAAGTCTAGCCAAATGCGCAGGATAAATATTAGTGCACAATTATGTGCGTAGTGCACAAGTGATGCACCCTAAACTCACTCTCAATTTCCGATGGGATGTCTAATTCGAAACTACTGACATGAGTTCAGGCGCAGGATTATAGATGACCTGTTTTACGAGGCACGGGAGAAAAACTGCAAAGAGAAAAATAGGAAGAATAGGCCAACTATCTTTCATTATAAATATCGTTGTGTAATAAAAATAAGGTTAGTCATCTTCAACCTTTTATTATTAGGCTTGGGTACCACCAACTCCTCAATTATTAAACCACCAATAATAATCAGTATTTCTTCGTTCCAGTTTGAAGGACGAAAACATCGTAATTATTGCGGGATATAGCATTTTGAATCACTTGGTTGGCAGGGCATACTGTCAGAGTGACTTTTTGCAATACCATGAATACCGAAGGTGATCGCTTTAATCAGGTAGAACATTTATTCGCCTGTCTATTTAATATTCATAATATAACAAGGTTAATCAAATAATTAGCTCAATATTAATTCATAAACTTATAAGAGCAGAAATTTCTTATTGTAAAAGTTCATAAACGCAACGAAATTAGAGTTGTCAAAGGACACCCAGTCGGAATGAAGTTAGGTTTGCTGTTGTTTTTGAGAATTAGTAAATGACAAGATATAAAATTGCTATTAAAAATTCAATGTAAATAAAAAAAAAGCTTTAAATAATATTACAGAAAGAGATAGTGAGACAAGAAAAAGAGGGAATGGTCGCCTGGGGGGGCCTTAACACTTTTTCCTTACGTGATGATTTCCACTAGTTCCCTCTGATGTAAGCCGCCAATTTAAAAACGCTAGTGAATATAATGGCCATCACCTTTTTACATACATCATACATTAGCAGCCTGTAAATTTCCCACTGCTGGGCTAAGGCCTCCTCTCCCTTTGAGGAGAAGGTTTTTGGAGCATATTCCACCACGCTGCTCAAATGCGGGTTGGTGGAATATACAAGTGGCAGAATTTCGTTGAAATTAGATACATGCAGGTTTCCTCGCGATGTATTTTTTCACCGCCGAGCACGAGATGAATTATAAACACAAATTAAGCACATGAAAATTCAGTGGTGTCTGCCTGGGTTTGAACCCGAAATTATCGGTTAAGATGCACGTGTTCTAAGCACTGGATCATCTCAGCTCTTTTTTTTGGCCATCACCTATTGTTGCCAAAATATCTTCACACGCACTTAAAATGCGGTCCAGTAAGTCGTTTATTTTCTTCCTATCAGTACCAAAATCTAAACCCAGTTAACTCCTCCAGGAATAGAATGTAATACTAGATAATACCTTGAAACTTTTAAAACTAATAAGATTCATTGCTATGTTTGTGACCAAAAGTTTTGGCACGCTTGAATATATCCAGTATTCTCACGTAACATTCGAAAGTTATGTAAAATGACAATAATTGTCTGAGATTAGTGGTATTGCCTTCAAGTCGTGTACTGGTTGGATAAAATTTACTTGTACGTTATACATATTTGCTGTTTCTAATATCCGAAATATTATTGTTTCATTATTATTGGTTTAACGGAATTTTATTTTTAATCATATTTCCGTCGAATTATATGTAAATATTATATATCAAAATATATGATGCAAGTTAGACTTAGATGTAATTGATACTTTGTATATATATTATAAAACAGCTAGTGCGATTCGGACTCGTCTACTTAGGGTCCGTACCACCAGACAAATACAAACAGGCACTTATGAAACAACAAAGTTACTGTTTTCGGATTTTTTTACTTGTGCTAACAGATGTTGCTTCTTGCCAAATTTTATGGTTCAACGGGAAGATCAAATGTTTTAATTCCCTTTTTGGATGTATACGAAATGTGACATAAGAGGCTATATAAAAAAAATTAAAAAGCAACCAATTGCGAGTCGGACTCGCCCATGTAGGGTTCCGTAGCAGCGAGTAACTTAATATAAAAGGTCTTGTTGTTCGTTGTAACTTTGATCGATGTTTTAATAATAGCGTATTTTTTATTACTTAGGCATTCACGGTTCATGCATATTGCTTATGTTTATGAAATTAAATGTTTTTTTTTTTATTTTTATTTTATTGAATGAAAGGCAAATTGTGGTTTACGATTTATGACGTATTAAAAAAACTACTTACTTTTGCATGGTAATGTACATTATATAGTGTTTTTTGTTTTATCATTCTCATAATTTAGAAAAACACACGCATTAAAAAAGTGTCATTTGAAATTGAAACATTGTTTTCCTTGGTATTTATAAAGATAAAATAATTGAAAACAGCTTAAAAAAAATCGCACCGGTTTCGTTTCTAACAAAAGTCGTCGAACAAAATTTTTTCGTGTAATCTACTCGACACATTCCATCTGGATGTTTCGCGAAAACATTCATATAAATACAAACAGCGCTACGGTCACAGTTCAGCGATTAGATTGTTTTTAAATTTTCGACCCTGAATTCATTCGAACGCAACGCTTAATTGGGAAAGCTCTTTTGGCGTAATACCTGAAGCTTTTATGTATTTGTTTTTATTTCGTTTTACTAAACTCCACAGACTTGTTGTCCGTTGTTTTTATATAGATATTCGGACGGCCAGTTGAGCGACCTGATGGTTAGTGGTCACCATACTACATAAATATTGGCGCTGTAAGAAATATTAACCAACCTATAGTTACACTGGCTCACTTACCTTCACACCGGAACACAACAATACTTAGTATTGCTGCTTGGTAGTACATTATATATAATAGTGGATGGTACCTACACAGACGGACTTGCACAAAAAAACTTACCACCAAGCCTTTATATGAAAGTTTGATGTGACAGCATTAACTCAATCCAGTCAATTTCCAGACATCATCACAGTTTAAAATTGGTATTACAATTAGTTTTCGTGGTCATATTTTTTTGTGATTTCTTTATAGTTATGTGTCGGTTGCCATCGTTGTTTAATTGATCTTAGTGGATTCTGAATTTTTAGGTTGACCTGGATGGTATTCGGCCAGCCGTGACGAGTTCATCTCTATTTACCTCGTATATTCAGTAGGTATAGTTGCAATTTATGATACGATTCTCAAATAACTGACAATGAAACTAGGCCAATGAAAATTCTGAAGTTTTCTATTATGGCGAGAGCGTTAAATCTTATAGCTGAAATGTTTTTCCATTTTTTTTTCAATAAAAATCTGATTGTCGCTTACGGACGAAGCTTAGTTTTCCTAACTTCCGATTGGTTTTCATAAATGTTCATTCTTCATTTGTTCTTACTATTTTTAAATTTTTAACTAAAATTTTTAAATTTGTGTTAAAATTTCAAAATGGATTGATAAATCTGATAATTTTGATAATTTTATTTATTATAAGAGCTGAAGTTCAAATAACTGATTATGCTAAATGAACGATTTTAGCTCATCTGGTGCTCGGTGATGGCTCCCATGTGTCGGATGAGCTGCATTTACGTGTGTGTCCACCAACAGCATTCGAGCAGTAAGCACTATAATCTCAGCACTGGTGTTCATTTAAAGACGTAACTGACGTAATTTATCCATCAGGCCGCGTATGGCCATCTTTGGGAAATGACCTCCGAATCCTGCACAATGAGACTAGTGAATACCCCAAACAGTGGAATATTTATAGGTATTATGTAAAAGTAACAGCGTCAAAATATTCCACAGCTGGGCTAAGGCTCCTCTCCCTTTTAAGGAGAATTTTTGGAGTTTATTCTACCATGGTGCTTTAATATGAGTTCTTGAATACACATGTAGCAATTTCATTGAAATTAGACACATGAAAGTAACCTCACGATGGTTTCCTTTTTTGCCAAGCAGAACAACAACTACACAAATACAAGTTGAGCACATTAACATGCGTTTTAACCACTGAGCCCTCTAGGCTCTTTTAGATACAGTGTACACTTATACAGATATATAATACACACATATGTATAATGACGACCTCATATCATCGCTAGCTTCAAAGATACTTTAGTGATGACAGCAAGGCCGCTTGTTTTATTTCAAAATGATTGCAATGTCAATCACTATGACCTCAGTAAAACGATCCAAAGTGCAATTTAAACGATTTAATAGACGATAACTATATTTTCATTAGTTAATCGCAGTGGAGGCGTTTTGCGAAATATTATACTATTTTGTTTAAACCGATGGACATTCATTTTAGGTATTCTGACATTTTCAACTCTGACGTCTCGCTAACAGAGCTTACAGTTGATTGTCAAGCGTTAAATAAATGGCTTTAGTTCGTTTCAAATATCTTTAAATAATACTCCGCAAGACCAATATTATCTTAACGAAGATATTTTTTGTCTTAAATACACTACCCTGGCGATAACGCAATAAGGGAAAAATAATTAATATCAACAGCGCAATGTTTTAGGAACCGTCTGTAAAACGTCGCTGGTTCGATCCTGACCCCTTGGGCTATTGTCGCTGTTACTTCTGTAAGCTTTAAGCCAAATATTAGTAATATTAATAAGTAGTAAATGGGGAATAATATTACTATGGCTCTACAAAACAAAGACACCTTAATTACTAAAACGCTTGATAAAACTTAATCTCACTAAAAATAAAAATAATAATATAATATGTTTATTATCAAAATTTCTCGGGATTTGAACCCTGGACCTCCAAGGAAAACATCTAGCCAGAGCAGAGTTGTAAGTAAGGTATGTATAATATTCATATAGGTAATAAACTTTAGTCACAGCTGATGTGTTTTCACGGACAGTTCGCATGTCATGTAAATTTCATGAGGCATTATGCAAATTTTATGCAACTTTCCCTCTTTAGGTTACCGTATTATAATAATTTTATTACATAACCGGTCAAGTGGATACATTGATAAACTATTTTCGGATACCATTACTAGGAGTTTGATTATACCTGGTAGTAGGGCTTTGTGCAAGCCCGTCTGGGTTGGTATCTCATCAGATATTCTTCCGACAAACAACAATACTTAGGATTGTTGTTTGGCTTGAAGGATGAGTGAGCCAGTGTGATTGCCATATCAGCTTCCATGGTTGGTGCATTGGTGTTGTCAGGAATGGTTAATATTTCTTACAAAGCTAGACATTGACTACTAACCATCATGAGTCCAGATGTCCATACGTACGCCTAAATAATACATTAAAGAAAGAAATTAAAATATATCAAATAAAACAAACAACAAAACTCATTTGCTGCGACCAGTAGTGTGATTCTGTGTGAATTCACTTTGTAACACATTCGTAAAATTTTGACAACCGACTTACGCTGATACGCCATTTTGATACGTGTATCCTATAAATTTTATAATTATTAAACTCAGTATCGCTTATCACATTCTGATATATACGACCTTGTTCTACAGTGAGTATCAAGTTTCATCTTGCAAAAAAAGTCTACTGTAGTAGTAAACGACAGCCTTTTTATCAAATTCAACTGACAAAACTATCATGAACGATCATACATAAACTACTAGCGAATTAAAAGTTGTTAAGCGTGTAATTTGTAATTTGAATATCTGAAAAAATATTTAAATAATAATTTAAATAAGAGCAACATTTTTAAATAAATATGATGTACAAACTTAGTGTTCTCGACGCAACGAAATTCTGTCCTTGACGAACATGGATTTGCCTGCGTAGAAGGGCGTTGCGGGGAAGATGTTAGGGAACGTGTATGCAAAGTGTCTTGATGCTCGGTTGAGTAATTGAGACGTGAAACAACCATTAAGCAATTTCTGCAATTAGTTGGAGTATTGATTGTATTCTAGCTACCCAATCACGTTTAACGCGGATAGAATAAGAATCATTATAAAAACGCTTGTGCTAGAAGGACATATCTTGTTTTTTGGGGAACAAGAGCCTTCCCCGGACTACTCAGAACGCCTCACAAATATTTTATCACAATCCATCATAAAATAAATAATATTTTTATTTAACCAAAAGAACTTTTTAAGGATGCATTTGGAAAAATTGAAAATTTATATGTCTTTTTTTATCTATGAACCAAATCAGCCCACTTTCTTTGTAAGTTGGTATCACTTTCTCAAATTACAAAATGATACCAGGTGACTATAAGTCTCAGAAGATCAATAGCCCTAGCTCGTAACTACTAAAGTCTATCCAGCGCCTACAACCGGATGCATAACACGTCCGCGCTACATTTTACTGTAATATGTTTCCCTAGTACCTGACGTCGATTCTATCACGCTAGAATTGCCTTTTTCTGACATCGAAATGAACAAGTAAAATTTCTATTTTTAAAACAAAAATGAGAAAGATCGTTTTTTATGCTTTTGTTTATTTGTTAAAAGTGAGAGATTATTATTTAAATTGATTAATATATTTTATTTATTTTTAATCTGTTTTTTTTTCGTACAACGTCTGTATTGTTAACGAGAATCTATATAAAGAATAATTGAGAAAAAATAATATTGATTTCAAGCTTTTAATCAAAACAACTGCCTACTAACCTTGTTCTACTGTTAAATCTTAGGAAAGTACAAAACGGACAAAAAAAGAGTCGAATAAAAGACAAATATATTATTATACAGACAGTTTACTCACACATGCATATATAACCAGACAAAATACTCTTACTCTTAATAATGCGTTTAGTTACCAACTCACACAAGCGGAAATTCCCACACCAGGCGTCGACGAACAAGAATAACATAATGAGAGTATGAAATAAGTCTTAAGTGCACATATACGGTTTTGAGTGACAAGCCACAATTATATGTGATTACAAAAAGACGCAAATACATTTGCTTTGTTTCATTCGTTTCTTTTAACACAATATCATACATTTCTTGGTGGTATGACTTACATTACATATTTTTTACATTAACCGCCTGTAAATTTCCCACTGCTGTGCTAAGGCCTCCCCTCGCGTCCCTTGAGGAGAAGGTTATTTACGTACTTATAGATAGGGCTTAATACACGCTTTTTATGTCAGTACCCACCATTCATCATAATATATTCTACCGCCAAACAGCAATATATAGTACTTTTTATTCCAATTTGAAGGGTGAGTGAACCAGTAAGTACTGTGGTCATAACATTTTAGTTTCTAATGTTGGTGGCGAATTCGCAGTCTGTTGGCGAAAGTGACCACTTGCCATAAGATGGCCTATTTGCTAGTCTTCCTACGAATTTTGTGAATAAAAATAAATTACAGGAGAGCGAAAGCAACCAAAACAAACTAACTATCCAACATTGTTCTAAAAAAGAAGAAAATGTCTCTAGAAAATGTCTCCTTAATTAAAAGAGTCCAACTCTTTCTTCGGTTAATTGAACAAAGTTCGACGTTGAACAAAAAATTTCATTTAGGCAACGGATAAAATATCTTAGACATCTCAATGAAAATCTTTTTTTTTAATATTAACATGAGGATATAACATATTTTTAGCTTATAGCGTGTGTTTATTTTTTTGTAAATCAGATAAAATTAAAGACTTTATATAAGGTGAGCAAAAATGGCGTATCACCAAGTAAACTTGGACTGCTCCAATGCGAGTTGGTAGAATACACATGTGGCAGAATTTCATTGAAATTAGACACATGCAGGTTTCCTCACGATGTTTTCCTTCACCGCCGTGCACGAGATGATAAACACAAATTAAGCACATGAAAATTCAATGTTGCTTGCTTACGTTCTAACCACTGGGTTGTCTCGGCTCGTACATATCGCGCTAAACAGAAATACTTGAGTAATGTTGGGTTCGAGTTTTGACATTGAATAATTCAGTGAAACTACAGGTGAGCATGTTGGCGACCATCTAACATTGCCATTTGACGACCAAACTACCTACCTTTTTTTTAAATACCCGATATTTTGTAACATGTTTTAGTTATTTCTTATTATGATTCTATGTCACAATAAGTTAGTTTATCTTGTTGTCTTTATGCTTGGAGCATCGACCACCAGTTATGTAGTTGTGATCGATATTATATTATATTCTCAAAATTTAAAATGTTTTATAAACTGTTAGTCCCATAATTTTAAGAAAACTATTCGTTAAATAATGAAATTTAACATTCTTTTCTTGGGAATGCTTTAATTCCCTCAAACTTTCTATTGCAAACTTTTAAGTATACCTTTGAAGTTGGAATATTCACTAGATTATTGCAGTGTAATTATGATAATTAACACTGTGTTCTCCAGTAAAACTTCAATAATTTCAAAAATAACCAAACGAATTTGATACGATTTGTACTAATGTAGTCAGTGATTTATAAGGAAGGTTTTGTGTGGATTATGATAATGATTGTTGAAGTTATTGTGTCACTTGTGCCAGTAGTAACATTGGCTCACTCATATATGATGACTTGGTGGTAACTACCCAGATGGCCTTCCTGCGAAGCCCTACAACCAACTAAACTGTATGATTTGTAATTTTTAAGTATATATTTTGTTGGTGATCTGATAAATGAATGAGAATTTCATTAATTATTCTTATATAAAAATTTATAAATGTAAAATTGCTATTTCGATACGCACACACACACGTATCCAAGTCGCTATCTACTTCTTCAATGTGTGTATCTGTAATATCCACGATCATAAGATTCATATAGATTATAGTAAGCTGAGCAATCCTGTTTGATATAAAATATCTGTTGAGTCATGGTTATGTCCAGACTAAATGAAACCTCAAAACGGTCGTAGGTCACAGATTACTTTTCGTAAGGTTTTTATTTGTCATATAAGTACGTAGATTTTTCCAATTGAATTTTTTATCCAGTTCCATCTAAGTCAATGAGATGTTATTATACATACTTTGATGTTATAATATAGTTAACGATGTTGAATTTATTTTAGTACGTACGTTATGTATAAAATTGTTTTGTAAAGGTTTTTTGGAACGAAGTTGTTTTACACGGCTTATGATAGAGTAAGCTGGTAGACATCGTCACGTAAGGAAAAATCGTTATGCCTCTTTTTCGCTTTCTGGTGTATACGGTTTTGTATAAAATTGTTTTAACTGATTTTTTGTTATTGTTTTAATGCACACGAGATTTTTTAAAACAATTATATCATTGTCATTCAATTGTTTTCAAACTTTGGTAATTAATTTCATTGTGTGTTTTTAAAACATAATATAGTGGAAACAACTTGATTCCAACCGGATGTCGTAAGACACCCCGCCCTTTTTTAACTCGATAACCTAATAATAGCTAGCAAATTCGTTTACTCAATACATTAATTAGTAATCTTAATGAAAATTCAGTTTATTGACATTTTTATTTATCTATAATTGCAACAATTATCTACGTGTCAAAGTTAAGATTGTTTGTTGGTATTTAAAAAGGTTCCTTTGGAAGTAAGTAAAATTTCAAGGTCAACGCAAAGTTTCCAAATAAAACGTTCATGATTCAGAATTTTATTGCTGTTAGGTTTGTAGTACGAGTCCTCTTATTTGTGTCTTTTTGTTTAACTATATATGATGTTATTATTATTAAAAGGATATATTTGGTAGGTAATATGTAAATGGCGTTAAATCTGCCTTATGTATCATAAATATTCTGGAGACTAAAATTGTTTTTTTTTTTTTTATATGTGATATATGTTATTATTATTCTAATATGTTATTAATAGAAGTTATTTCAAAATACACTCCCATGATCTCTGTGTGTCGACAAAACGTAGCCGCCTCTAGCCCAAGATTACCGAAGAGCTCTTTAGGATCCATTGAGGGCATTGTTCAAAAAAAGCGCTGCTGCGGAACGAATCGAGTGTTCCAAGGTCAGTTAGGCTGCTGTTGAACTAGGCTTTAGGTTGTGTTGATCGATTGTGTTGCTCTTAACCTTGTTGCCCGATCACGTATGGCCTTTTATGTACGAGTTTGTTTGCGATAGACTAAACAACTATTGGTATATTGGTGTGATTTCAAGTACGTAGATTAAATATAATGTAAGTAAAGCTAAAGACAAAAATCCTTAATGAAAACAGCAGTTTAACGATTGAAATTAAGATTTATTTTGTAGAAGTATTGGGTAGGAAAAATCTAGTACCTCACCGTAGGACACAAACGTGAAATGTCGGATGAGATAAGCGAATTTGACTATATATGTAAGTACACGTATCATAATGGCGTGTCACCGTAAATCGATTGTCAACATTTCACGAGTGAGATGCGAAGCGATTTCTTACAAAATCGCAAAACTGAACATTTAAGCAATTATTATCACTTCTCAGATTTCTGCTTAACGAGAAAATAATGATCACTAAGTGGAAATGTAGACTCTAATGAGAAAAACAAAATCTGGCAAGGAACTCAGAAGTTACAACTTAGATTTGTTGTTATATATTTGTATTAATTTATTTGGTAGCAGGGCTGTGTGCAAGCCCGTCTAGGTAGGAACCACACTCTCCTCAGATATTCTACCGAAACAGCAAAACTTGGTATTGTTGTGTTCCGGTTTGAAAGGTGAGTGAGTCAGTGTATCTACAGGCACAAAGGATTTAATATCCCTCCCAAGGTTAGTTGCTCAGAAGTGTGATGTAAGGAATAGTTATTATTTTTTACAGCGCCGTTGTCTGCGGGTGGTGGTGATAATTTACCACCACATAGCCATTTTCCCCTCCGCCTATTACATACAAAAAAACAAAACGAAATGAGTATAAATAACATTTAAGTTACGACTATTGTGGTCAATTTATAAAGTTTTTATAATTATTTTAGAGTCAATTATCGCATGGTGATATAAAGCTTCTCAAACTTCAAGAAGCGTACACACTACACACACACACACACAAGCGTACACTACGCTTCTTGAAGTTTGAGATGGCTTTCACAACAGTATTGTTTACCAATATACCAATATATGAAAATTCCCTCACGATTGTAATGGTGATGGTGATACCACTATTCCATTCCAGTTAATTACTCTTTTGCTAATTTCATAATCACAATAAAAGCTGTGATTTTAGTTTCACTACGGGTACGTTGGATAAGAGAAATGTGTAGATTAAATCAATTGTTTGGATAAATGGCCGAAGTTCAGAGTTAATAAATAAGATAATTTTGGACAGCTTTATTGTCTATGAAAACTATTCTTTATTCCGATGGTTTATTATAGTTAAACCCTGACTCTCTTTACCAACCATGCCAACTTAATTACTGCGAATTATAATCATGTCGGATCTAGACACGCGGTAGCGAGTCAAGCCAAGTTCAAGTAAAAGAACTGGCGAGCAGGACCATGTGTAATTACATATACAAGTACGTCTTCTTGGTCAACTCAGGAGCGAGAGTATGACACTACCATAATCGGACAGGATGACAAATACGACTTCACATTTCAGGCAGTTAACGAGCTCCGAGGCTCCATAATAACTTACTGCTTACTGTTGACTTGAACTTAGTACGTCCTTTCCACCGACAGTCAGCCAAGACCAATGAGGCAGTACATGTATGTATATTATAATAGTATCACAATATTAATATTAGCTCCCTTACCCCCGGGATATAAATGCATCAGTCTACATAATTGCGCAATGTTGCGATCATAGTGATCTAAATGTATCTTTCTTTGATCAGAAAAATATAGCTGTCCTATGTTATGTAAATCCAATTTTGCTTTGATTTATACGTGACGAGTCACGATATATACTCGGCGGAATGTTCTAGATATTTCAAAGAACTGGTTTTAGTTTGAAGCGACACATGATTGGCTTTCGGATTCTTGCACACGATCGTTCCTTGTAACTCTTCAGGTACTGAAAAGTTTGTCAACTATGAAAGACATCAAATTCTTGCATCGTATGGTCGCGTGAGAAAAACGATTCATCGAATATTGGCGCTATTTATTATATGAGCCGATTTCTTAACCGATGATTTCGAGTTCAAACCCAGGCAAGCACCATGTGCTTAATTTGTGTTTTTATAATTCATCTCGTGCTCGGCGGTGAAGGTAAACATCGTGAGGCAACATGCATGTGTCTAATTTCAACGAAATTCTGCCACATGTGTAACCTCCAACCCGCATTAAAGCAGCGTGGTGGAATATGCTCCATATCTTCTCCGCAAAGGGAGAGGATACCTTAGCCCAGCAGTGGGAAATTTACAGGCTGTTAATGTAATGTTAATGTTATAATTATTATTACGTTTCCGTGGTAAGTACGAGAATCTAAATTGAAGATTACTTACTACTAAATACGTTACTCTGGTACTAATAGTCATATTTACATTACTTTTATGACAGTTTGCTTAAATACTCTGCGTCATTATTTATCAGTGTGGAATCATATTTTCCTCGAGTAAACAAACTCAAATACCACTGACTGACTTAAAGATACTCCTTACGCAACGTAGACTAAGAAAAATTTTTTTGGAAATTTCTACTTCAAGGGGTTGAGTGGAAGGGTTAACTTTGTATGAATTTTCCTACACCAATTATATAATATAACGACTATTTACTAACTGAATATTATTATTATTGGTTCGGTTTGCACGATTATAAGAATACAGCGAAATGATGAGTATGGTTTTATCGTTGTGCTTTGTACTACCACTTTGAATCATAAAGCAATAAGTATGAATCAAGAGTATTTTATTTATTTCTGATTTTTTTTTTTTCTAAACACACCGCCTGTCTGTCCAACTGACTAGGCAATCTTTATGTGATTTGAAGTTTTATTGTCGTTACAAAATATTAATTCAATACTCTACTGTAAGTTCAAATCAAAAATATAATGCTACATTGCATGCAACCAAATATATGCCATTATTTTGCGCTTCATTGCGCGAACTCTTATTAACATCGTTGCGTGTAACTGGACCTTTATAAGCGCCCTTCATAATGCACTATACGCTAAGCCTTTTCACATGACAAATTAATACGCGCTATAAATAAAAAACTAACCCGCTTATGTCTCAAAGCCTTCAATATTCCAAGCGCTTGGGGCAGTAGTTTTGAATTAATAATAGAAATTCCAATCGATTAACTCACTCGTGACTAGTCTATATTGAGACGACAAGATATTGTTGTCCATTTAATTTAATATATGTATAAAAGATAAGTAAATATCCCACTGATGGGCTAAGGTATTTCCAACACTTGACGGTTTTAGAGCTTATGCCACTGCTCTGCTCTAAGGCGGGAATACACAGGTAGCAGATATTCAATCGTTTTTTGTTTATTATGTACAAAATGTTTTATTACAAACACAAATTATGCATATAAAGATTTAAGGGTGCTTGGGTGGGTTTTGCCCAGAATCTTAGGTTCACGTATTTTAATCAGGCTATCTCAGCTCATATATGTATATGTTTGGCATATATATTTGGCAATTAGTAGCCTAGCCTTTTGACCACTAGGTGTTGTTCATAGAATAGGTTAAGTTGCTTACGTTGAAAATTTAATTTATGGAATGTCATATAACCAAATAATGACATTCTAACCCTAAGAAATATTATCCTATTCTATGAACGGAAGATATATTAGCTGTATGTCATTCAGACCGCTAGTTGAACGTCACAGTAAAATAGCTAGGCCGTTAATTAAAGGGTTGATTAAACTAGTTGTGTGAGATATATACAAAACAACGAGGTTATTAAATAATTTCTTAATTTCAGCCGTAATATAATTATCAAGCTTTGTAAAGGAATTTTCACGTATCTATCATGACGTCCAGACGGTCAGCCTATCTCAGCAGGACTGCTATGCCTTAAGTCTAGCCAGCTCCTATATATTTATTATGGGAGAAGAAATTACATTAGAAATCTATACTAATATTAAAAATGCGAAAATAACTCTGTCCGTTACATCTTCATGCTTAAACCGCTGAACCAATTTAGGTGAATTTTGATATGGAGTTAGTTGAGTTCCTTTTTTTATAATATTTACCCCTCGAGGGTCTAAAATAGGGGTGATGGTCGGTGTGCTATATAGACGTGAATCAAGATATATATGGAGAGGTAAAAGGTTTTTTATATATCGTGTGGGCAAGGCCGCAGGCTCAGCCAGTTTTAAATATATTTATATGTGTATGGGGATACTTAGAAGCTGCCACTTATATTTTTAATTTTAAAGCCACAAAATGATTTCAGCGACAGAAAAGTAAAGTCGTATAGTTGGCAGCATGCCATGATTGTTGGTTACACAAATAAACACGTTCTACAGTAACAGTACTAGAATCCCCTGAACTTCTAAACGATCTACCACTGAATGCTTACGCTACTACAGAATTCCATCAATATGTGTAGGTTTCTATAAGAATTCTATTTTGACTAACACGAGAGAACTATTCACCACAAATTATTTTATTATTTATTTAATTCCTAGTATCAATAAAACAGTTTTTTTTTTTATATAATTTTAATTAAGGTCCTCTTGTCGAGTACAGGTCTCCTCCATCCCACTCCACTTTTTCCTATCTTGTGCTATGATCATCCAGCCTTTGTTTGCGAATTTTATATGCTCGTCTTCCCATCTTACCAGGGGGCGATATCTTTTCCTTCAAGAAATTCACTACAAGTTAAGCACAAAAAATAAAATCGAACCTACAACCCCTACGGTCTTTACGATTAATATCTACATGATCAAGTCACCAGGTTCACCTGTAAAGTATTACGGATAAAGGTGAGAATCAGCACGTGGCCTTGCTGTGACAATCAATAAAAATAACTCGTAACGTAACATTGTAAAGGCACATTACTGATAATAATAGTAGCTGCATTAATTCACATAAAAATAGAACGACCGTTAAAAGAATACCATTGTTGAAACATTCTAGATATTTCAATACAAGAGTATAATCTAGCTATGGTTTTTATACATGTATTTCATCATCATTCACTCGGTGTTCCCTGATTGCTTGGCAGTTTTGAAATGGCATTTGATTTTGACTTTAATGGTCATATATTACATATTTACTTGATAGATTTTCCTTGGTAATTTTTTCGCTGATGGTTTTTTTATCAAAGTCAAAGTAAAAAATCTTTATTCAATATAGAAGTGTTTACACTTGCTTATTGATAGTCAAAAATCTACCACCGGTTCGGAATTTAACACCTCGGACCTGAGAAGAACCGGCGAAAGAAACTCAGCGGGATATTTTTTTTTTTTTTTAAATTGGTAGTAAATATACATGGGCCATCTGGTGATAAGTGGTCACCACCACCCTTAGATATTGGCATCATAAGATATGTTGATCATTCTTTACATCTCCAATAAGCCATAAATCTTGAAAACTAAGTTATTACGTCAATTGTGCCTGTAGCTACAATTGCTCACTTAAACCTTCAACCGAAACACAGCACTATAAACTATTGCTGCTTGGCGTTAACTTATATGACAATTGGACCAACCCAGATTGGCTTGCACTAAGCCCTACCAACAAGTAAAGGTGATTATGATCCACTTGACCATTTTAAGCCACAGCGGTCGTTCAACGCAAATAAGTGTACAAATTTCTTGGCCCAAATCGTCTCTTTATTGGCCAACAGGATCCCTAGACCAACGAGACAGACTGATCATAAACGTATTTCCTTGTATATAAAACGTAAATTTCTGTATAAATTAAAAAAGGTAAAATATAACCTTTTTGGGAAACAATTTGATATCCCATAAATTACTTAAATTTTTTTTGGTAGTGTACCTTTCCTGACCCTTTCTTCAAATTTATTTCAAATATATTTACAAAGCGTTAATAGCGTAATGGTTTACGGGTCGCCTAGCGATGGAATAGTCGCAGGTTCTATCCTGTTTCATTGGGCTATCCTCTTGCCGCTGCTGCGGGTACAAATCAACGGCCAGATCAGGTCAGATCAGTACAAATGATTAAGTAAAATTAAGAAAGAAGGAATTCCTCAAGGTCCTTTCATTATAAAAAGCCATACCAACCGTACCTTATTTGAGAAAAATATAACTACTGAATTATTTGCCTTTTTTTTTGTTGTTACAAAACTTCTTACCTATGGTAGATTCATATTAAATTAAATTCAGTAACAAAATTATTCATACCACTTATAGGAGCCTACTTGAATATTAGACCCAAAATATTATAATATTTTTCAATACCCTTGACACCGAATATGAATGCTAAGTGAATAGCATTATTTATTTCTCGGGCAAGATATAAATAAAACCAGTAATTTCGCTCATTTATATAAAGTTGGGTCACGTTCATTTAGAAAATATTCCAGTTTTTGTACATTAAATATGGACCTATTTTTCCTTTCTTTTTATCCTATGGGCAAAGATTATTTCGCCAGTCACGAAGGACGAAGATACGACGGTATTAATCGATGCTGCCGAGATTTCACTACCCCTGCAAGATAATGACTCTGGCCATTATGACACTAATGATATCGCATTTATTAAGTTCTCAAAGATTTAGTAATATCATTGTTTATGCCGGGTTACTTTCAAGCGACAGAATATCTCACACGTTTATAATATTCGTTAAGATTTTAATTAACGTTTATGTGTGTGTGTATTTACTTAGTATAGGCGAATATTTTGTACTCTTTAACCATAATACATTCTAAATTTAAAAATCCTAAATATGTAAGCTTAAACGATTCACAGCGGCAGGCGAGTGAACACGAAGTTTAATAATACCGACACATTTTGATGATCACTTGGTTATATCGAACGAGGTGTGAGCTTGTACTTAGTGTGTTCGAATTTTAAATGTGATTTTAAAATCATATTCATTATTTTTTAAGAAGTGCTGAAAGAACCAATAAGTTTATATATGTTGAATTCGTTATTATAATTCGGCCAAATAAAGGAGTCAATAGTGAGGCATACTTCTGCATGTTTCGGATAAAAATCATTCAAATTTGCATTCATAGATCTACATTGAAAAAGTATGTTGGAATAAGTTCCAAGCTTTATTAGAGAGAAGAGATGAGGCCTTGAGCGGCCGTGGAACATTTACGGACAGTCACTTTACTTTACAAGCGCCGGCTTTATCACCAGACAATTTGACAAATTGAAATTAGAGTGGCTCGTGCATTTATACGCTTGCAAATTCATACGAATCACAATACGTGAGCATCACACATAAGTGTTATATGAAAACTGTATATAAACAAGTATATATGTATATAAATAAGCCAATAGCCCAGTGGTTAGAACCCGTGCATCTTAACTGATCATTGCGGGCGGATATTTGTTTTTATAATTCATCTCGTGCTCGTTGTAGGGAAACATCGTGTTTGCTGCTTGTGTCAAATTTTCACGAAATTCTGCAACATGTGTATCCACCAACACCCATTGTAGTAGCGTGGTGAAATATGCTCCAAATGCTCTTCAAAGAAAGAGGAGACCTTAGCCCAAAAGTGGGAATATTATAGGCTCTTACTGTCAGTATATGTATAAATAGTAGGTACTAAATATAATTACTAGTAAATACCTACCACATAAAAGGTGTTTTTTATATAAGTTACAAAATATATACCTTTTTAAAGATATCTTTGAACTTACGTTCGATACGATCTGGACATCCGGATTCATCGGGATATAAAAAAAATAGACTAGGGAAAGAACGAAAATTGGTTAAAGAGGTTTTTCTAACCAAATAACCTAAATTTCGGGAAGCGAGGGAAACTTTAATTAGAACCTAACTTTCCGTAGAGTTCAGTTGCCGTCCTAATTACGTGCTGGTTTAGCAGCCTAGGTAATTACCATTTGTTTAAGAATTTATGCTCGAAATTGTCCATCAATGTCCTCAAAATGACGACCCTCGCTAGCAGCGAGATTACGTGAAGTTTTCAGTTATAAAATTTTTGAGTAATCAGTCTAAATCTCTTATCTTTTTTCTTATGTTATCGGTAGGCGGACGAGCAAATGGGCCACCTGATGGTAAGTGGTCACTTCCGCCCATAGACAATGGCGCTGTAAGAAATATTAACCATTCCTTACATCACCAAAGCACCATCAACCTCGAGAACTAAGCTGTTATGTCCCTTGTGCCTGTAATTACACTGCTCACTCACCCTTCAAACCGGAAAACAACAATACTGAGTACTCTTGTTTGGCGGTAGAATATCTGATGTGGTATCTGGTACCTACCCAGACGGGCTTGCACAAAGCCCTACCACCAAGCAGCAATAGTACTACCAAAATCGGTTCATAAACAAAAGTTAATCCCGAATATACATAAAAGTATATAATTTGCGACTCGGCCAGGCTTCGCGCGGGTGCAGTTTATTAATAAAGAAAATGCTATGATATAAATATAATTGATACCCTAAAGCATTCAGGAATAATGTATCTTGCTAATGAAATAAATTTTGGAATTTAATAATTAGTTCTTGATTTTACCCCTGACTTACAAACAAATAAATGTTACCTCATAATGTTATTAATATTATTGTACTTGAAATGGAAACCCTTCCATTAAGAAGTTAGTTGGAAGGGATATTTAACAAAATTGGGACTAACTATATTCAATATATTTTGTTTGATTAATTCTAATAGTCAACATCATCATATAAGTTTCAACTTTAATTGTTTCTGTATCTTCGCTTATGAGTGACCATGAATGCTTTGAAGAAAAACTTAATATTTTTTTATAAAGTATGAAACAAATCAAGGAAATGGATCAGTCAACGTTGTGTCTATAAATAAATAGAACAAAGCGGAAACACGCGAAACAATTATTAATTAGCGGATCTACTCGTAAAATTTAAATATTCGATTATGATTCCTAACGAATCATAATCGAATATTTAAACTCGAAAATGATGACAATACGAATAGAAGCGATTCGAATAATAAATATTTTACAACATGAGTAAATTTATGCAGAGATCTGACAGTCGAGAGTCGTAGATCAGAATTAATTTCGATCGTTACTAAATTCATGGAGCGTTAAAAGCCGAAATCACCCATCACCCAAATATCGCCGATTCGAATCCAAGTATCAATGAGATTCAGTGTATTTTTGACATAAATGTAATCGTGTACTAGGCGGTCAAGAATATTATAAAATTTAATCAAAAAAAAAACTTAGAAAAAAAAAAATACAATTCGACACCATAATAAATATCATCTCTTACTTTTTTCCCTTAGGTTTAGGGTAGTATTTTTCCTACAAATTTAAATGGAACAAAACGATAAGTAAACCTTCTCAAACAAAAAAAAGAATGCTCCAAATAGGTTCATAAATAATGGAGTTCTAAGATAAGACACATTAAAAAAAATCAAACCGATTTGGAAATCGATAATTTTTTGTAATCTGTTAAAAGCATCATGAAGAAATATCGTTACGAATAAATTGTCACATGTCTTAGACATAAGTCTTACAGGAGCAGCGAAGTGGAATAAGTCCTAAAGCCTCGTAAAGCGAAGAGGATTTTGCCCAGCAGAAGCTAGGACATCTTTTATGGGCTGTAAAGAGTATTTAAGTCTGTAAAGAGTAAGAGCCGAGATGGCCCAGTGGTTAGAACGCGTGCATTTTAACCGATGATTTCGGGTTCAAACCCAGGCAGGCACCACTGAAATTTCATGTGCTTAATTTGTGTTTATAATTCATCTCGTGCTCGGCGGTGAAGGAAAACATCGTGAGGAAACCTGCATGTGTCTAATTTCAACGAAATTCAGCCACATGTGTATTCCGCCAACCCGCATTGGAGCAGCGTGGTGGAATATGCTCCAAACCTTCTCCTCAAAGGGAGAGGAGGCCTTTATCCCAGCAGTGGGACATTTACGGGCTGCTAATGTGATGTAATGTAAAAGAGTATTTTGTACTAATAAAATTTTTCAATACTTGCCGTAGCCGATTTTTTTTAAAACGATATATTAAAAAAAAAAAAAACACACACACTGATTAATCACGGTATCTCAGAAACTATAACACCTACAAAATTAAAATTTGCTAAGAACGGATTTTACGAAACTATCCTAAGCGGGTAAAACGGGGTTTGGAAGTTTGTAATTTATAAATTTATAAAGTAAAGCCACAGGTTCAGCTGGTATATTTATTAAGTTCGACTTCTTATTGGTAATGATATGTTATCAGATGAAAAAGATAAAAATCACTGAAAAACAAAAACTATAAGACAACAGATATATTTCTCGTACATTGTTTTACAAAATAAACATTAATATGAATTCAATCATAAGATTCGACATGATATACATACATACATATGTTAACTTTAGAACGAAAAGGCATTTCGTTTAAAATCGGAGCCAAACATATAATTATTTATTACAGTAGATATAAATAGATCTGAAAGACAAAGAGAAATCTGTTAGACCGTCTAACAGATTTCTTGATTAAAGATAATTCAGCAGTTACGAGGGCGATAGAGTTTATCGGTTTATTTTTAGTGACATTATCTTTTTCGTTCGGTTGTAAAATATTAAATGTCCTAATTTTGTATAATCTTAAAGCTTTAAAAGTATCATCATAATTAGAATTACCAAAGTCTATTTACATAGGTACGTTTTATTGTTTTTTTTTTATGACATGCGGACGAGCAATTGGGTCACCTGATGATAAGTGGTCACCACCGCCTATGACACCTGTAAACAATGGCTTTGTAAGAAATATTAACCATTCCTTACATCACCAATGCGCCACTAACCTTGGGAACTAAGATGTTACGTCCCTTGTGCCTGTAGTTACACTGGCTCACTAACCCATCAAACCGGTACACAACAATACAGAGTACTGCTGTTTGGCGGTAGAATACCTGATGAGTGCGTGGCACCTACACAAAGCCCTACCACCAACATTATATTATATTATAATATTGTTATATTATAATTTGCAAAATGTAATGTAATAATTATTATTATTATTTTTGATATTTTTTTTCAGTTTTTGTTACAATAGTTATAATTATAATGATAATATAATCAACTATTTCAATTAATTTTCATCTTCAAAGATGCTGCAAAGGAAGACTCAAGCCACAGCCAATAATATTTGTTTGTTTAGATACTCATCGGTTTTGCATGCAATTCCCTTACAATCTGATTTGATTCAAGCACGTTCTCTTGATGAATATCAATATTGATCGACTGGTTTAAAATTGATACATTCTCCCGCGTCGTGGGATCTTCTGATTACGTTAATATGTGGCGTGATTATACAAGATTATATATATGATAAAAAAGCGTGGAGTTAATGCTTTTTGACTTCCAGGCAGGAGACATAACGTACGTATATTATTGTATTTAACTAACATGACTGTATTTTTAGTTGAAAAAGAGTAACTACTGAGTTTCTTGCCGGTTCTTCTCGGTAGAATCTACATTCCGAACCGGTGGTAGCTTTGCTTTAAATAGTTTGTTAAATGACGATTCAAATGTGCTTGTAAAAGCTTCCTTGAATAAAGAATATTTTGATTTTATTTTGATTCAAGTGATGAAATAATAATAGTTGATGACACTGTTGACACTGATGACAAGTTTTGGTAATTCTGTGTGAATTTAAATTAAGTAAATATTTTATTTTAAATTGTTAACATTGGTTCTCACGTCGACCAATCGTCACGTGTATTTCAGAATTAATTAGTTTTACATAAGCAGCCCGTAAATGTCCCACTGCTGGGATAAAGGCCCCCTCTCCCTTTGAGGAGAAGGTTTGGAGCATATTCCACCACGCTGCTCCAATGCGGGTTGGCGGAATAATAATAATTAGTTTTAATAAATTAATTTAATGATTTTTTTTTAACCTACGCTGTCATCGTCCTTAATTAAGTTAACAATATTTACGGTACTTAATGGTAGGATTTTGTACAAGCCCGTCTGGGTAGCTACCACCCACTCATCATATATTCCACTCACACACAGAAATACTTAGTATTGTTGTGTTCCAGTTTGTTTGATGATTAAGCCAGTGTAACTATACACTCAAGGGACATCATAGTTTTCATGATTGGTGGAGCAATGGCGATCTAAGATTGATTAACATTTTTTACAGCACCATGTTAATATATTTTCCCGTCCGTCTACTAATACCATAAAAATATAAAGACTTTATATGCTTCATTTAAGTAATACGAAAGAATATCCCTGTATTGGTTAAAAGCTTATCACAGGCTGCTTCTATGCGGATAGCTTCTTCAGCTGCTTCTGGTAGATTTTCAAATGTTCAGCATTCTGCACGATATTTTCCTTTACCTTAAGCGCTTTTCCATCTTAATATGCTATAACGTTCAACTTAAAACCTACAAAACTTCATGACGTCACCAGAAATCTCATGGTCGATACAATGGCTATATTTAAAAACGATCGATGGACACCGTTTTTATTTTTCCATACACTTTATTCTTATAAGAATTTAATATTTAGTACCATTTAAATATAATAGCAGATAAAAATAATTATCGTTCCACGGAACCATTGTTCGTTCTTCCATTCAACCTTCAACTCTCGAGGAAGGATCTCTAATTACATTATTGAAACGCTTTTAATTGTTTGTATTAAATGAGACGTATAATAATGACTCTCAGTGGAAAATTAAACTCTAACTCGTCTACTATTATTTTATATTTATGTACAGAATAATTACTGGACTTTGAAACGTCTGAGGTTACTTCCATATTAAAGCAATGAAAATGGATTCACTACAAAATTGTTTCCCATTTTTATTTTAATATGGTACTCTTTCAAAATATAAGCTTTCGACCATACCATTGAGTAGGGCTTTGTACAAGCCTGTCTAGGTAGGTACTTCTACCATCAATTCCTAATTCATTCTACTGCCAAGCAGCAATGGTATCGTCGTGATCCGGTTTGAATTGTGAACTACAGGTAGCTACATCAACACTGCGTAGTTCTCAAGGTTGGGTGGTGTATTGGCGATGTAATTTTTTCTTAAAATGCCAATGTCTATGAATGGTGGTGACCACAAACCATCTGGTGGCCGACGTGCCAGTCATTATAATCTTGCTAGCTATTATAAAACAATGTGACAGTCTGCATTTATAATGAAAAGAGCTGATTCAAAAACTTTATTTCATTGCTGGTTGGTTTAACGTGTGGCAGAATATCATCCGAAAGATGTAAATTTCCTCACAATAGTTGCTACTGAGCACGAAATAAATTACGTGTATAATAACATGGATGTACTGTGATTTTAGAAGTTGGTTTTGAGGACAAGTTTATCTGATATTTATAATGCACGTGCTGTGTATCAACTTCAAATACTAAACGTATTGGAAAATTCCACACCAAAATAAATTCAATGTATTGAATAGAAACGCAATCGTCTCGCTTGCTTATAGGGATTGATTTTAAAGCCATTCTGTTCCATAAAAGAGAATTCTAAAGGACTCTTGACAAATACGTAATATACAAGCTACCTACCCCAATATAAATAATACTTTCCGTTTGGTTAAATTAAAAAAAAACCGCTTTGGGTGTAAAATTGGGTAAAAATTTTTAAGGACTCGAATTTTTAATCATAATTTATTTTCTCAGATTATAATTTGGAATATTGTTTTTTAAATTAAATATTTTATATAACTAATGAAATATGAACATTTAGGTACTTAAATTTTAAATATCACAAAGTATTTGAGATAACGTAATGTGCATTCCATCTTACTCCAAACGACAGCAACACTGATACTGTGAATATTAAGTCGATAGAAGTCAGATGTAACCATTCATCTTCGTAACTGTGAGTATCCGTCTCATAAGAACATTATGGATTGAAAGTACGAAAATGCACCGAAGGCGTTTATTTCAAATAAATCCATATAAGATATATATATATATATATATAATGCATATATCTCTTGTTATAGGTGAAAGATAGTTAGAAGGCAATGACACATATCATGATGATGATGTCCTGGCCGATCGGCCACGGCGTCTAATATCGAGGAAGATCAACCAAAAACGCTGGATTTATTATAGTGCACTAGTGTGTGTGCAAACACAGGTACATTCTCTGTTCCCTTACTCTCATAATCCACAGACGGCAAATCCGACAAGACCGGAAAGAGTTCGAGTTCAGCATTTACGTGCTCTCCGAGGCACGGAAATGCATACAGCCAACAACAACATCATGAGAATTTTTCGATTGAAAAACCGAATAACTTTTGAACGGATTTGAACCCAGGACCTCGGAATCTGTGGACTTAAGACTAGGCACTAAACTAACAGAGCAGAGGCAGTCGACAGATATTATAATGAATAACTGAATAATTAATAACAATAAGTTCTGGAAACTAATTAGATACGCGTTTAATGATAGTTAAAAAAAGAGTTTCTTATGCAGATGTATTAGAGATGGTCATATGACTTAATTTCCGATCTACGATTGGGCGATCTTAATTAATCGCTCTTTCTGAAATTGGATTCTATAAAAATTGCTCGTAAATCTGATATAAGATGACATACTAAGATAATAAATGCATTGAATCTGTTGATAAAATGTGTTACCATCGGTTTGTCGCCTCGATTCTCATTACTCCCCCATTCGGTCCGTGTTCGTGCTCAATTTCCTCATATCAAGAACGGGAAATCACTCCCTTTTCGTTCGAAAATTCAATTGAAGAATTATTTATCTAACCAGAACGCGTATAAAGTGAATTTACCTCCCTTTGTATGATTGTGAGCCAGAATTTAATGAATAAGACTTTCGTGGGCTCGTAAAAGCGCCCCTGAATACCAATGACTTAATTATGGCTCTATAAAAATTTAGTGTAATCTTGGCAGTTGACAGTTTTTGAACATAATATTTTATGCTTATTAGAATAAAGGGAATTGATTCAAATAAAATTTTAACAGAAAATATACCGACTGCAAAATTAAATTGACCAAATATATCGTTCCAAACTAAAAATATATATTTTTCCAAATCGGCTCAGAACTGACGGAGTTCTAAACTAAAACAAAAAACATAGTTTTAAATGAAATGATTAATTTCCTTGTTTTTTTGAAGTCGCTTAAAATGTATCTCATTTAATTTCACTTTACAAAATGAACAGCATTTTTAAGAGCTTGGTATGCTTCACGGTTTCATACAAATGGAGATTTGCGGCTTTTGTGTAGGCGTTTATTATGACATGCCAAAGTCAAGTTTAATCAGTTTATCTGGTATTTCCTATAAAATGAAATGAACGCATTCTATTAAGGATTCTTATTGGGCTAAGATCACAGCACCATTGCCTTTTGAACTGCTTATACATTTCTTCGTAACAGCTTTCTAATCTACGTATCCAAAAATACCAAGTATGGTCTAGATTTATGATTCCCGGCAAGAACAATGTAACAGAGATAACTGATGTCTGAGGCACTCATCGACATCGATAGCCTTCAAGTCAGACAAGTACCCGTCTACAACTACTCAAACTGAGTGCTTCCTCAGGAAATCTTGTATCCAGTTGCGCACACCAAAGGGTATCTTAGTATCACACAGTTATGTAACGAACATACAAAGAAAAGTTTCATTTGTTTGAAATTGTATTTTATATAATAAAAATATATATCTACAAAATAAAAATCGTAAATTTATGATAATATGTCTTATGACAACGCTTACTCAGAAAACAAAATTTAACCTTCCATAACGTTTTAAATATCATAATTGATGGATGAATTATTCGTATACTTAAATAAATGAAGGGCTATCATTGATTCGGAAACAGAAACATTAATTGTAATTTAGAGCGAGTAAGATCGCGTGATAAAACTAATACTTATATAAACCAATAGAAGATTAATTACTGCAAGTCAAAAACATTCTAGATAGGAGAAAGGATCGGACGTAAGACACCGCACAAGACAGTTCTAATGGATGATCTTATCTTTTTTCCTTATAATATTAAAAAAGAAGTACCAAGCCGCCTGTTTGAAGGTTTAGTCACGCTGCTCCATTTCGAGTTGCTTAAATATATATTTTCAGAAATTAGTCATGACGTCACTGTCGTCATCACCATGTCGTTCAAGACCAAGTGGTGGTTTTCTATAAATATCTTATAACTATACTAAAAAAAATCTACTAGTACTTCAAAAATGTTAGTGTTATACCATTTTTATTAGCACGATTAAAATGAAAAATGTCACAAAAATGTTTTCGAGCTATAGTATCTTATAAAATTTGAAATTCATTTTGTAAGAACATTTGAGGCTGTGGTTTTCTCTATTACTAAAAATAATTCAGAGACAAGTTATAAATACTGTCGATTAATACACCAGCACTATTTATCGACTATTGGTGTTCTATTTTTAAATTTTAAATAGGTAGGCAGAAATGCCTTCATTTAGCCCACGTAGTAACTGTCAACACGGGCTGAGAAAATATTAACCACTCCTTACAACGCCAATTCAACGCCAAACTTGCAGAGTACACACCCATCAAACCGGAACACCAAAATATTAAGAATTGTTTAACGGTACAATAAGATATTAGTGATTTAGTACCTACCCAAATAGGCTTGCACAAAGCCCTATCACCAAGTAATATTATAATATATAAAGTCAATAAAAATAAATACAAAATAAGATCGACTCAGTTATAAAGTCATAATAAAACTAGTATCGAATTACTCGACATCCACAAATAGAAGTGGGAGCCATCGTGTGGGTAATAAAATATTCAAAATCGCGTCTAAGTACGTCAGAAGTACCCACAGAATCGACGGTCGGTTATTATCTGATATTTATGGAACCAATACACCGAACTCATTTTACATTCACGTACCAATTTACTTCACCAATTAATTTCCTAGTTTGTTTTTTCCATACATTTGTATTTTATTTTTTGAACTAAATCGTTTTCAGATATTTGAATTGTAACTCATTTAAACTATTTAATTTTCAAGGTGAAATCTGAAAGTACTTACAATTATTTTTCGTTTGAAAAATTATCGATTTTGAAGTTTAGCCTTTCTTAAGCTCTGATCTACCATAATTTAAAAATTCTGTATGAATCAAATTCGTATTTTTGGGCTCACATTGACTGGAAAAATTAACATGATTAGCGGAACCGGGGCAAGAAAATCATTGGGATTTTTTTGTCATTAACCAATCGACTGCTGGACTTAGGACTTTTCCAAAATGCGTTAAGTTCATGGTTTTCCACATTTCACATCTAATATTTTGTATAAAGCTTATTACAGTATAATTACAATGTATATGTACGTATGTGCAATGTGTATGTACATATACGTGAATATTATGTTTATTTTTTCTACTGTTTCTTCTACCTCAAGGTTGTCTGGAAGAGATCGCTGTAATCGCTGATCTTAGCGGTAATGGCGCCTCTTGTACGTAATTTATGTCTTTGTTTATTGGTGTACAATAAATACTATTTTGATTTGATTTCAAATCAACACGAACTTTCCTCATAACCAAATATTAGCACTGTAAACATTTCATAGCATTAATGACTTTCTATATTGAAATGAACATATAAAAGAATAGAAATGTATAATGAAATACCAACAGCAAAGTAAATATACCACACAAAGGTTTTTCAAGGGAAATTTGAGTAACAACAATGTTCCTCTTGCCAAAAACACACCAAAATATAACTTCTGTATCGATTGCGTTCAGACTTCACTTAGCGATATTGGAGTCGAATCAGTTTATCTTAAATAACCTCGGTGATCTCCCTAAAGGGTATAAGTTACATTATATGTTTATTCTATACGTTGAATCTGCGGAAAATAATATTTGGGATAGCAATTCTAAGCCTGTATAAGAACATAGGCCGATACTATAGTATCGAGTCAAAAAAATAGTGCTATTTCCTATTGCTTTTCTTATGCTTTCAGAAGATCGATGTACTCCGTTCATCTTATTGGCACCTTCAAGCAGATACGAAAAAGAAATACCGTTGATTGATAATAATGGAATAACTAATGAATGGCCGGTGTTCATTAGAGCTACAACCGTGTGTTAAATAATATATAGACAGCCACAGGAAGTTCATTTCAGTTTGTGTCTTCTGTATTCCCCAAACGGAATACATGATGCAGGCGTGTCATTGATTTAACTGGTCTGTGGTATTAGTTTAGATTTCCTCGTCTTACCTCGTTCGTCTTGTATAGGCCGCCTATAAGGCTCATGATCCCATAATTCTAGGTTCAAATCTTTAGTCGGTCTAATAAATATGTTGTTTCTTCGTTATATCATATCAGCAGATTAGAATGAGGAAAGGCTTTTTTTATGGATGCAGAAATTGGCTAACTGATGGTAAGTGTTCACCTATTGATGTTATAAGAATGATTAACCATTCCTTACATCGCTAATGCGCCCTTAACCTTAGGAATGAAGATGTTATGTTCAATGAGCCCAGATGGACTTGTACAAAGCCCTACCACCTACACCTCTAATAGTAAAGGTGTTGACATTGGGTTTTATAATTCAATTTAGAGTATTAAAATGATTCAATTAGAGATTTCACTTATGTGCGCATTTGGCTCGTTTTTTTTAAATGTAAAATGACAGTCCTTGTACACGCTTTACTGGGTGGGGCCCAAAATATACTTATGAATATTTATCGGTCCGAAAATTTTGTATCTTTTAATTACTACTGTTGACTAAATATTAATGAAAAAAAAACAAATGTTGACAAACAGAAGTCGTTCTGCTTTTACGAATAAGAGTTTTTAAGAAAAGTAGGAAGTATCATCAGCAAAAGTTTCTCCTTAATAAGGTACGAAGTAGAAAACTTAGGTCGTCATTATAAAATATAATTCTTAGAAAATAGTTCCACGGTATCTGTCTTTGTCCCACTTATTGTGAAGTTAATCGCCTTGAAAGAGATGGAACTAACGATCTGAACACAAGTTTCATACAACATTTAAGCTTGAGAAAATATCTTTTACTAGCAACTCGTCTCAACTATGTTTTTCATACAATTTATTACTAAACATTCTCGATGTTAGTTTTTTATTAACAGATATATAACTAAAAAATTGTGAAATAACAAATAAATCTCTAAACAATATCGAAAACCAACTAAATCATCACTAATATAACCTTATATACCTAACCCTTTATATGGAGATTTAGAGTCCAGTGAAACTTGAAAGTAATACAGTTTTTCGTTAAAAATATCTATTAAAGTCCAAATCTTTGTGTTTCCTTCGACCAGTTCAGATCAAATACCTTAAAATAATTTAATAACGTAATTTAACAGCCTGAAAATGACCCACTGTTGAGCTAAGGCCTCCTCTTCTTTTTGCGTAGAAGGTCTGGACCTTAGACCACCACGCAACTCCTATAAAGTTTGGTGGATATCTTAAAGATATCCATCCTATTGTCTCCACTAATTACAAGATAAGGTAATAGCATAAACGATGGCTACTTGAAATTTTCATTTGTATATGTATTTATATTTACTTAATAAGCCCTCTCATATAAATGAAAGACAGCCTTAGCCCAGTAGTGGGACATAAACAGGTTACTTATTTTACGGACTCTATTGAGGTTATGTTTTTTAAAATTATGAAACACCTGTCATTTATACTATATCTGTTTCGTCAGAAATTATATTTTTTATTATACAAGTTACTGCCTGAAAATGTCCCACAATTGGGCCAAGGCGTTCTCTGTTAAGGAGATACTTACGTGGGCTTGAACCTGCAATCTTTGAACACGAACGAACCGCTTAGTTGTAATTTACTTGTGTATTAAAAAATAACCTGACAACGCATCTCTGCAATATCGTTGATAAAAGGCCGACTGGTATAGTTGCCATTCAGCCTTCATAAATTCTAGCGTTGAGTTACGGTACCTGGAAAAATCTATCAAATTTTTGACAAGCTTTGAACAAAAAACTGGGCTGGTACGCTAAGCTTATCCGAATTGCTTATATTTTAAAATTGGAACTTGTTTTGTCATATTGTAATAAATAAGTACTGCAGTAGCATACTGTAATTAGCAAGAGACGAAATGGTGATGTGAATGATGGATTGTGGTATAAATTTCCATCCATTATCAAAATCAAAATCAAAATATACTTTATTCAAGTAGGTTTTTACAAGCACTATTGATATATATATACTGTGCTTAGTAATAATACTTTGTAAGGACTAGATGTCCTAGATGTTAACAAGAGGCAAACTACACTAATTTTTCATTTAACAAACATTGACATAAAGGACACTCACCGGGAGTATTCACATATCGTCAACGGAAAGGAAGAACGACTATAGCTCCAAAATGGTACTTTTGGAAAATGCGTTTTATTAACTCAAATTTAAACCATTTCCAAGCATTTTGGCACTTTGGCTTTTCTATATAAGAAAAGCTACTAACTACTAGCATGCACTAACGATATGTATAATTGATATAATAAATTAGGAGAACGCCAGTCGTTAATCAGATATTTCGGATTTAAACCCACTGCTAAGTGACGTGCATCTTTATGTTTATTAATCTCACTGGCTATTGGCATCTGATGAAGAAATATATAGTACGACACAACGTAGATGTAGCATCAGCAAAATTCGTAAAACCGAATTAAGTGACTAAGAAATCATCAATCTTTATTTATTTGTTATGCGAAAATAGTCTTTAAGCAAACGTAATAATTTGTAATGTCATATAACCAAATACATTCCCAAAATTGACGATTGATTGTTTTTAATTGCCGATGCTACATTTAAATTGTGTCGCACTATACCCGCTTATATCCACAATCTGTATTGAAACTGTGTGGTAGAAAACGAGTTGAGAATCCATCAGTAGATTCACCCAATGTTAATATGAACTGTTGAGTGAGTTATCAAAACGATATACCAATAACAAAAGAAACTAATTATAAATTCTTAATTCGACCAAATTGCTTCTGTTACTTTTTTATGACGGGTAAAAAAGCCGCCTAATGGCAGGGCCGGATCTACCATATGGCTTTTTGGGCTTCAGCCCAGGGCCCCGTAAAAGGGGGCCTCAGCTAAGTCAAGTCAAAGTAAAAAATAGACGATAATGCGAAAGAATCCACTTTCTTAAATTAAACAGATCTTATGGTTTGCAGTCCTGCGAGTCCTGCAATTAAACAAACGCCTTCAATAAATTTGATTAAAGTTTACGTTCAGATATGTCTTAGGGGGGCCTCTAAGTAGTGTTAGCCCAGGGCCCACTAAACTTAAGGTCCGGGCCTGCCTGATGTAAGGCCACCTATCACCACTGTACATAGACATTGACGTCGTATGAAATTTTTTATCGTTTCTTAAACAACAATGCAATATGCAGTGTTGTTTATATAATAGTCATTACATATTCGTTGGTAATATGAAATATAGAGAATATATATAGAGAACAACATCACATACATTACTCTGATACCAATGTAAGTAGCTAAAGCACTTGTGTTATGGAAAATCAGAAGTAACGACGGTACCACATACACCCAGACCCGAGACAACAAAGAAAACTAATGAACTTTTTCTACATCGACTCGGCCGGGAATCGAACCCGGGACCTCGGAGTGGCGTACCATTGAAAACCGGTGTACACACTACTCGACCACGGAGGTCGTCAAAGCGGAAATATATCGCTAGTTCGAACTATTATTTATAACTCATTAGCTAAACCCAGACTTGAATATTTAATAGAAGTATGGGGATCTGCACACAAAACTAATTTAAAAGATTTACAAATATCACAAAACAAACTATTAAAAACACTACACCAACTGGACTAGCGCTTTCCAACCAATGAACTTTACAAGAAAACTGATACACTATCTATAGCACAATTATACAAATACAAAACATGCATACTTATAAGAAAAATTCTCTCAGGATCTATACACACACAAACTACTTTTAAGACTAAATCACATAAATACTATACACGAAATATACATAAATTACAAATACCTAAGTCTTAAAATAAACATTATGGTAACAAAACTATACAATTTGAGGGAACGCTAATGTACAATAATCTACCGAAAGAAATATTTTACAAAAAATCTTTTTTGAAATTTAAGGCTAAATTAAAAACATACTGTCAAACTTTATAATTATATTTGAATGTTTGTATAAATAAGGTCACCATTAACTCTATATATGTTTATTATTATGTTACTAGTTTAAGTTTCCTATGTAAGTGAACTTTGTTCTTAATGGGAAATAAATCAACTCTCTCTAGTTATCGTGTCAAACATTCTTCAAGCTGTGGCTTGACCTTGATCTTATAATCTCAAATAGGTCTCAAGGAGACACCGCCCTTCGAGTTTGTGAGACAGTCATTAGCGTGTGCCTCTTTTTCTACTTAGTATTAAAGTGGTTTTTGCTATGTTATAAAAAAGTGATATAAATAGATAGTCATTTTACATTACATTCATTTTTTACATTAGCAGCCTGTAATTAATTTAATTTCACACTGCTGGGCTAAGGCCTCCTCTCGCTTTGAGGAGAAGGTTTGGAGCATATTCCACTACGCTGCTCCAATGCGGGTTGGTGAAATACACATGTGGCAAAATTTGAAATTAGACACATGCAGGTTTCCTCACGATGTTTTCCTTCACCGGATTATAAACACAAATTAAGCACATGAAAATTTAGTGGTGCTTGCCTGGGTTTGAACCCGAAATCATCAGTTAAGATGCACGCGTTCTAACCACTGGGCCATCTCGGCTCACTAAGCACACATCAAAAATAACTCCAAAAAACATATTACACAAGGTACCGAAACCTTAACAATCCTTTTGATATGCAAGTTTAAATTTATATTTGGCGTAAGTTTTTGTGGTGACGATTCAAAAGTGATTGTAAAAAAAGCCTACTTGAAAAAAGTAATATTTTTATTTTGACTTTTTGATGTCACTAGGAAAACATGGTTCATATTCGTTGATTGTACAAGTTTGACTGTTAATTGTTTTATTTGCTTAGTCATATAATTGGTGCTATAGAAGTAAATAATAGAGGAATTAAAGGTTCGTTATCCTCTCTAAGGCGAAATATCCTAACAGTTAAAATAAATCAAGCGCCCCCGTACACGTAGGTCAAAACAAGTTACATATCATTTCGATAATTAAATATTATATTAAACTTGACAACGCCAACGCGATGAATCATGAATATTCTAATATGTTTTGATTGGGAGAACAAGTATTGAGACTTAAGCCAGATGTTGAGGTCCTGTAAGCTGTGACCTCAGCTTAGAACCGTCGTCATCGGGATGTTATTCTTAATTAAAACTAATATTTTATCGTCTATTCAAGTTAATTAAAACTTCACTGTACACTGATTCTTGGTGGTAGGGCTTTGTGCAAGCTATCCACTCATCAGATATTCTAGCACACAGAATTACTCAGTATTGTTGTGTTCCGGCTTGAACGGTATAACATCTTAGTTCCCAAGGCTGTTGGCGATGTAAGTAATGGTTAATTATTAATACTTCTTACAACGCCATTGTCTATGGGTGGTGGTGTTCACTATTTGCTCGTACGGTAACCTATATCACAAAAAGAAAACGATAATATGTAAATTATGACCAAACTCATGTATAGAAAATAGATTAAAGTACTCTTGCAATCTGTAGAAAATTTATGATATGTACAAAATTTTATCGCCTCGCTAGCGTATGCCATAAAAGCGCTTACAAGATTTACTCTCCAACTACGTTCAGATAGTAAATTATATCACAACAATAATATACCAAACATATTTCTCCTTTAAAATAAACTTTGCATGGTTGTTTGGTTATACTATGCTTTGTCACCTTCTTTCAAATGTCGAATTCCTGATGATGGAAAGAGAAAATCTATTCAGCGCTAGCCACTTCAAAATTTTATTTTTAGGGTAAGCAAGCAAGGACCACCAGTATGAGGTATCCACTGTCCTCAGACATTGGAATTGCAATAACTATAAATTCTCTAACATCGTAAATACTTGGGAATTAAAATGTTATGTTACTTGTGCCTGTAGTTACATTGGCTCACTTACTTTTCAAACTAGAACATAACACTTTTAAATATTGCTGATTGGCGGTATAACATCTGATGAACGGTTAGTACCCTCCTCATCGCGTCGCCAGCTACCTACTTAGACTGCACAAATCCCTATCATAATACAAATGATTATACTGTTACGTAATAGCCGTCTGCGTTAAATCTATTTTATCCGTATATAATTGGCGTATAAATATCCCCTAGGCTAATTCAGTTTGATTCGTGATGAGATAACAAACAGAGATAGCAGGCATTACGCATTTATAATATGTCTGACAATCATTTAAAAGCTTTTATATTAAAATCCTATCGATAGATTATTACATAAGTTTTTTATTTAGGCGGACAAGCAAATAGGTCACGTGATGGTAAGTGGCCACCACCGCCCATAGACATTGACGCCGTAAGATATAATTATCATTCCCTATATTACACCAATGCGCCACCAACCTTAGGAACTAATATGCTACGTTCCTTTTGTCTGTTGTTACGCTGGCTCACCCTTCAAACCGGAACGCAACAATACTAAATATTGCTGTTTGGCGGTAGAAAAATTAATTCAAATATAAAAAAAATGATTTCTTAAACAAAACCAATACCATGAACAAGTAATGATTGTTTGAATACCTACTACATATACTTCAATACAATTTTATGACTAGACTCAAACACGTGTCGGCAATAAAGGACTAAAAGAACCATAAAACAACTGTTTTTATCTTCAATGCTTTCATAGCGTTCATTTTATTGTAACTATGTAACATGTAACGTAACCATAACCATAATGTAGAATTCATTTAAACAAAACTCAAATTACCTTTAAATAATAATAATATTTATTCCACACAAAAATCATCTTTAAAAGTCTTTATGTATAATAACATGCTAATCAAACGAAACACAGGTCAAGTACTGGCTATCCTAGCTAGGCTAATTAAATAACCCGTGTTAAGGATAATCAGTCTAATAATTACATCCATTGTAATTACAGGCACAAGGGACATAACATCTTAAGTTCCGAAGGTTGGTCTAGCGTTGGTAATATGAGGAATCATATTTCTTACAGTACCAATGTCTATAAAAAAAATATGAATTGTTATTAAATCATTTCCTTAAATTTATATGAATTTGTTTGCTTGTGTGTGTTATATAAGATGATCTGCATACCCCTGTGAAATTTCTGGTCCAAATAAAATAAGATTTTTCTTCGTAATATTGCCCTTCAATATAAACGGTTTCCAGACCCTTATTCTACCCTTGTAGAGCCGAAACATGTAACCAGTTACCCAATAAAAATAAATGAAAAGAGTTAATCAGAAAACCGTATTCCGCTTAAGTACTTATTTCAAATCCCAAGTCCCGGCTGAAAACCAACATTCAACTCCAAACGATGAAGAGAAATAGGATTGGATTATGGTGTTATCTTTGATTCGCAGCTTCCAGGATCTATTGTTATTTGTATTATATGAACTGAACAACAACTATAAACTCTCTGTATTAGCGTATAATTTAATATTTGTAGATTTACTTGCTTGGATGTTCTACCACGGATCTTCCCAAACAATGGGCGCCTCCCTAAGGGGAAGTTATTAAAGCGCGTCATAGAAATATTTCATTCTAGTTATTTGTTCAAGTTATTATGAAACTGAACACGGAATGTTTAATATATTTGATAATAGCTTTAATTGAGAAATAAATATCGTAATTACGATTTAGTTCATAAACTCAGATGGTTCAGTAATTAGAACACCTTAATCCGAACTGAAGATCATAAATTTGATTTCATAATTCATTCTGTGCTCCAGGAAAACATCGTGAGTGAATTTGCATTTTTTGGATAAGAATCTGTCACATGTGTAATTTGGAGTACCGGGTGGGATAAGCGCCTAACCTTTTCCTCAATCGGAGATTCGGCCCAGCCGTGGGCCATTTACCGGAGAAGATCAGTAAAAAATTTCTCATAGTCCAGCATCAGATCATTTACAGACTGTTACTTTTACTGCACTATAACCCAATATAAATAGAAGCCGAAAGACCGGTTTCCAAATATCCAACATTAAACATTACAAACTTCCATACAAACTTTTATCCTAGATTTCTTCCTCTTAGATGAAAACCTTTATCAACTCTCTATACCTCATCAATAGAAACCTAAATATCGAATTTCGTATTTCTAACATCAGATTTGACGAGTTTCTGTATAAACGTTAATCCCCATTTAACCCCGAATATTTACGAGATGAATTTTAAAAATTACTTTCTTAGTGCTAACCTAAATTCCATTAGGAATTCCCAAAATTATTTTTTATCCTGTTATAATCCATCAGTTTAGGCTGTGCGTTGTATGTCAGTCAGTTAATTTAAAATTATATAAAGTTAATACTTCTGTACTTATATAATGTATTTATGTCCTCATAAATAACTGGGCAGACTTTGAAGAAATACTTGTTTGTGTTTGAGTGGATGATAAAGGCTACATAAAAATTACTTTTAATTCTGACTTAACGCTGTCTAACCTATCTATTACAAGCTGTTTATAATCGAGTGATGCAGGAAAATTCAGAATAAAACAATATTACTTTTAATCGCAATTTAACGCGGGTTCTTTTTTAATGTTAGAGGTGGCAAACGAGCAGGAGGCTCACCTGATGGAAAGTGACTACCAGTGCCCATGGACAATTGCAACACCGGGGGGATTGCAGATGTGTTGCCGGCTTTTCACAAAGGAGTACGCTCTTTTCTTGAAGGTTCCCACGTCGTATCGGTTCGGAAAAACCGCTGGCGAAAGCTGGTTCCACAGAGTATCACAACCGTAATGATAATATACAACGGTCCATTTACCTGCTTTCGAATTATCCCTAAATATAATCCAGAAATAATATGTTCCCAGTATCTTCTACTTTTCCAGTAAATATTCTTGAAGAAAACCGATTACTACTTTAACCGTAGTGGGTTTGTGGTCGTTGGAGTTTATAAGCTGATTGTCAGAAAGAGCGTCCAATATTTGTAAGACGTTTTATTGTATTTTTTGTATCATGTCTATTATAATCACAAGAGTATAGTTTAGGTGAAAGGAGTTAAGATTGTCGTCGAATAATATAATATTAAATATGATTTTAAACATCTGAGATGTTTTCGTATCCCCATTTTTTAATAAAATGGACAGGTTTCTTACCACACGGACTCAATACACAAGAAATAAGTCACGCATATCAAATGCCAGTCATGTCATGCATTTTTTTTTAATTTCTACTGAATACTGTGCAATTGCATTTAACCTCTGAGAGGTTTCTAGGTAGGAAGTGTCTTGACCAACGTTCTCTAAGCAACTGATCGAAAAGCACGCTGACCACAAGTCCAGAGTCTAGCGCCATCTAGTGGCATTTATAATTCACTTATAATATTTAAAAGACTCTTTACAATGCTACAAATATTTCTAACTAAGCGATACTTGATAAACATTGAAACGTCGTACTTTTACGTAAATCCTATTGCAGTTTACACCAGCATAAGCCTTTACGAAACTGCCAATAACAGCTGTACGACATTTCAACACCTCTGAATAAACGATGTGTGTCAACATTGAAATTTTATATACAAAAACGAGGAACGATTGTTATTTTCCGAATTTATCCGAGAACTAACGAAATGGTATTTATATTTTTTGCCGTCGGTAAAGGTGTGACGTGGAGAAAGATTTATGCCGTATTTACGCTGGGATGCGGGCTTGATACGAGCGAAGAGAACACTCGGTACTCTTTTTATTTCTACAAAAAAAAAAAAAAGTTAATCTCGATTAACGGAAGATATCTGTATATATATTAATAATTTCATATAATATAATATTATAATAAATATTGGACAACATCACATACATTACTCTGATCCCAATGTAAGTAGCTAAAGCACTTGTATTGTGAAAAATCAGAAGTAACGACGGGACCACATACACCCAAGACAACATAGAAAACTAATGAACTTTTTCTACATCGACTCGGCCGGGAATCGAACCCGGGACCTCGTAGTGGCGTACCCATTAAAACCGGTGTACACACTACTCGACCACGGAGGTCATTTAAATTGCAGTTATGGCCTGATAGCTTAGCTCTCTAACCAACTCAATTGCAATTATTGTATTATTATATTCCGGTTGAAGTGAAGATTAATAACAAATATTTTCCGAGTAATATATGTAGAACTTGTGATATTATTATTATTATTTTTATAAGTAATGATGCACTACATTGCCCGCTGATTGACTCTTATCACTCACCTCCATAGGTTGACTGGAAGAGATCTCTTTTAGAGATAAGTCCGCCTTTGCTTATGTTTTCTCTATTTTGTTATTTTCTGTAATGTCTTTTTAAGTGCAATAAAGAATATATATATTAATATTTATTTACAAAAACATAAAAACCGTCTTCAAAAATTTTAAATAATTACCTAACTATATACATAAATGAATGGATTAACTCCGTTTGAAACTGGTTAAATATTTATTTTGTTAAAAGACTATTCAACAATTTTTTGATGTTATAGGTGGCAAATTGATTGGGGGCTAACCTGATGGAAGAACTACCACAGTTCATGGGCATCTGCAACACCTGAGGCTTGCAAGTGCGTTGCTGGCCTTTGATGTATATATAAGCAGGCTTTTCTTGAAGGTTCCCAAGTCATATCAGTTTAGTCTTGCATATTGATAGTCCACTATCGATAGTGAAGATGTTAGCGATAGTATCAATAGCCTATCGATAGTGTTGCCACGTGTCAATACTATATATAAGATAGTATCGATAGCTCCACATGAGTAATACCATGGATAGTATTGCAAAAACCATTACTTTTAAGCTAAACTATCGAAAGTCCAAAACTATCGATACTATCTATAGTATCAAGAGTATTGATCAAACAATACTATCGATAGTACTATCGATATCCTGAATAATTTTCGAGGTCAACTATCGATAATCAAACTCGATAGGACTGCAACGCTGTATCAGTTTGGAAAGAAGACCGCTGAACGTACATCAGCGTGCTTGAGTGAGAAAAATCCGAAAATGCATTAAAATCTCGTTGTTGACTGTGTAATAGTTAATATATCTTTTGTCTTTGTATCTATCTTTGTGTTTAAATCATAGATAGGGTGGTTATCTAAATGCTTCATCGAGTAATACGACCATAGTTCTATTATTTTTGAGATTAGGTACAATAAACAAATAGATATAAACACTGGTTACAGATAACAAAAATAAATAACCAAGCGTTCAGGTATTAGCGTGTTTTATAGACATTAAGTTCTGATAAAGTCTACAATGGATTTCCTACACGTCAGTGATATGCTTTGCCTATTTAATGAAAAATCAAATATGGTTTTACATTTAGTAAGCTGAAAGTTTTTTCGTTATGTATTTTCCTATTGAAATGGACACGTATTTCGTTATAGTAAAATTTTTTTTTTCAACTAATAAATAAAAATAATATTAAATAGATTTATTTTAAACTTTATTTTTAATCTGAATTAATTTAAATATTTACAAAATATATATTATAATTTTTTGATTATTATTAAATCAATTATAGAAACAAATGAATCTCATCAAATAAGATTAATATAAAACTACCCGTGAAACAATTAAAATAGTTTTGTATAAAACTTAAAAGAAAAATTAATTTAAAAAATGTGTGAAGTTCAACAATTCAAATGCATCCAACGGACGCTTCAAATAGAGCGCTTTTATGCTCCGAAACTGCTGAGGAACATCAATAATAATATAATTCCAAGTAGAATTCTGCATATAGTTATCAAGTTTTGAACAATTTTGGATCAAGTAACTTATTCGAACTATAAGTAAATGATAGTAACAGCCTTTTCTCCCACTAAATATCCAATAATATCATACATAGAACTTATTTCCTCTAGAACAGAAGGCTTAAACCTTACCATAATGTTCCAATTCGGAAAAGTCGAGACACATTTGCCAGAATTTTCTATATATGATCTTTACTCCAACACTAAGCACGAGGTGTATTATAAACACGGCTCTGATCAAATATCAAATAATTCTTTATTCAATTTAACGAACACGTTTAAATCGTCAAATAACAAACTATTTATTATTTAGACAATATAGATGACGTATCATTGCGTACTTATTATCTAAAGAACTATTAATGTTCTGTATGAAAATACCTCGGACCAGAGAAGAACCGGCCATTTTTTTTTTTTAATTCGGATGAATAAGTTGGTTAGTTAGTGTCAAACACAAGACGGAAGATTGCGGCTTCCAATTCGGGAAACGCCATTTTTTTATTATATCTGTAGGCGGACGAGCAATAGGGCCACCTGATGGTAAGTGGTCACCACCGCTCATAGACAATGGCGTTGTAAGAAATATTAACCATTCCTTACCAATGCGCCACCAACCTTGGGAACTAAGATGTTACGTCCCTTGTGCCTGGGATCACTGGCTCACTCACCCTTCTAGCCGGAACACAATTGCCATTTGCTATTGAATATCACGCGCTTAATTTATTTTTATTATTTATGTCTGTTTGTTTGGGTAGGTATTCACTAAGCATTTTATTCTACCGCCAAATAATAGTACACTGTATTGTTGTGTTCCGGTTAGAAGGGTGAGTGAGCCAGTATAATCACAGGCACAAGGGACATAACATCTTAGTTCCCAAGGTTGGTGGCGCATAGGTGATGTAAGGAATGGTTAATATTTCTTACAGCGCCTTTGTCTATGGGTGGTGACCACTCACCATTAGGTGGCCCATATGCTCGTCCGCCAACCAATGCCATAAAAAAGCACATATTCAACCACTAAACAGTATAGTTATACCTAGTATAGTTGTGTTCCGGTTTGAAGAGTGAGCGAGTCAGTGTAACTTCACACAGATATATCTTAGTTCCAAAGGTTGGTGGCGCATTGGTGATGTGAGGAATGATTAGTATTTCTTAAAGTCTATATATATATGAGCAGATCAACCATCAATTGGCCCATTTGAAACCACGCATCGATTTGAAACCAACGTCGGTGTAGTGTGATGAAGTCATACATGCAACTGTGTAAACTCTTCTTTAAGCACTTTATCTAAATCTGAATGTTGGCGAATATATTTTGACTTCCAACCGATATTTTAAGCAGAAAGATGAAATGTAAACACTAAACTACTATAAAGCTCAGCGGTGCTAACCCGGTTTTGAAAAGGGTTGATATTTATGTGTCTATCCGTAGTATCCCAACTTTAAACCTTCCATTTATTTCATAAAACACAAAGGTCAAAATTTAATTTTCATAGTACTATAAAACTTTATTGTAAAAAAATAATGCCCTGGACAATGTTACCCTGGCTCCTGAACTAGACAACTGCGTTTCAGGAACCTTCCCTTAAGTTACATCAATGTTTTTTGGCGAGTTATAAAAATAAATACGGGCGTTCCATTAATTTTGACACAGTTATACGTTTTAAGATATTTTTTAATATAATATTAGAAGCTAAAGGATGTTTTGATTGTCTATTCCGCAGACATTTTTAACTTTGCCGTTTCGTAAATTCAAATCATTTGTATAAAAAAATTGGTAAAGAAGGCATATTTATTCGATACAAGATTATACAGATGGTAAAAAAGCGTGGAGTTAATGCTTATTGACTTCCAGACAGGAGACATAATATACATATATAATTGTATTTAATAATAATAATAATAATATACTTTATTGTACACCACAGTAACACAGTAATTTAACTAACATGACTGTATTTTTAGATGTTGAAAAAGAGTAACTACTGAGTTTCTTGCCGGTTCTTCTCGGTAGAATCTACATTCCGAACCGGTGGTAGCTTTACTTTAAATAGTTTGTTAAATGACGATTCAAAAGTGCTTGTAAAAGCCTACTTGAATAAAGTATATTTTCATTTTGATTTATATAGTTTATAGCTGTGTAGTGGCTAGCTTGTGTAGAGATCATTAGCTCCTCAGTTGATTTATTTAAGGACTGTGACAGTAAGGGTGAGAGTGTCCTGTATACACAAAAATAATGCACTAAAATAACGCCTGCGCAGTTGGTTTGGCCACAGAAAATTAATGGCCAAGCGTCTGGATAGATTTTGGTACTAATTAATCCAGTAAATTTAAAAAGCTCTACATAATGTTGCAGTTTGCTGAGTGAGCGATTACATTCACAATGGTCGTAATATTATCATGATTATTATATTATAATAATTTAAGTAAAGTTTTATGCTTCTCACATTGATAATATATTAGTAAAAATAACGTTTAATCAGGTAACCGATTTGCCTGAACAACCTACTTAAAAAGAAAATATTGTATTTACTCAAAAATAACTTTACGGTAAAGGTTTCGTGCCTTCCTATATTTACCTATTAATTATTCTAGCGCCAAACAAAAATTAGTATAACAGACATACGTTCCAGTTTAAAGCATGAGTGAGTTCATATCACGAAATCCTTCGCATTGGCCATAAATGGAATGATTAATTTCATACACTGTCAATCCGTAGCCCATGTACTGCATTCCTATATTTAATTTGAACAAAACCATAAAACATCGAGTTATGCTTTCTGATTTTGACACTTAATCCTTTGTACCCATAAATCATTTCCGCATATCACGCATATGTCCAATAAATCACGATATTCCGATCACAATTGGACTCGGTAGCCAATACGGTTGGTGACATTGACAATGTAAGCACATATTTCATACATAACACGTCTAATACCAGTTCAGCATGCTATAACGGTGGAGACATATCTCCGGAAAATTCCAACAGTCCTAAATAAACCTATATCTGTTTGTTTGATGATGATCATTCGTTAATGAATTATATTTTAGTAATTAAAAAATATATATTGTAGTGAACAAGTGAGTGCAAGCATAGGTCGCTGTCTCTAATCGCTCACCCATATAATCTTATCCGACACGTGCTTTCTGAGCCACAGGAGTATCTTCTTCTTCTAACTTCCAGACTCCTAGGCTAGGCTATTACTGAGAAAACTGAAATTCTAAAATAAAACCCAATAAATTCTTAACTGCCCGACCTGGCGCTTGTGCCCAGGACCTTGGGATTTGCGGCCTCATATCCAACTTCTAGACCAACGACTCAATTATCTGCTTGTTTTCTTTGTAAATAAATGTAATTATCAGTACAAGTCAGTGAACGTCCAACTTCTGCATGAAGCCTTAGTGCATATTCTAGCATCCTCTTCCACTCCATACACCATTATAGAAGCTTTTTTCTTTTTATAATATACGTAAGTGATTGATCTAATAGGTAATCACTACAACCTATTAAGACATTATAAGATTTTGCCAATTTCTTACGTAACTGATGCCCCCCAAACATTGGGAACTGAGATGTTTTGTCTCTTTTGCCTGTAGTTAAACTAGCTCACGCAACCTTAAAACTGGAAAACAACAGATGTGAAGTATTATTGCTTTGAAGTAGAATATAAGATGAGTAGGTGGTACCTATCCAGACGGTCTTATAAAAAGTCCTATCAAGTATTATAAATATTAAACTTAGATTTTGAGAAATAAAGATTGTCAGAATTCTACCACCAGTGCGGTAGAAACACCTCAGAGTTGAGAAGAATCGTCGAAAGAAACTCATCGGGGTTTTCTCAAAGTATATCAAAGTCAAAGTCAAAGTCAAAAATCTTTATTCAATATAGAAGTGTTTGCACTTGCTTATTGATTGTCAAAAATCTACAATATATATATATACAATTATTTTCATAATTTAAATAGTGTATATATAAAGTCAGACGTCAAATACGTCAGCACGCACACATTGATAAAGTTACGCATGTATACATTCATACAAGCTTTTTAAATCTAGCTTCATCTTTTGTTACGATTGAAGCGCGACTCTCTATCCAGACAGAAAAATAATCAAAACATCCGCATGAATACAAATTAATTTGAATTAAACAAAAAGTATATATATTTATAAATACAAGCAAAATGATTAACAGTATGCTTTGTGAAAATAACATCATAAAACATTATTTAACTCGGCAGTTTCTCACCAACTAAATAACAAAGGTATGATTGAATTATTATGTATATACATTTATATTAAAGATTGGACAAAGGGGCCATCTGATGGTAAGCATCATCGTCACCAATAGACATTGGCGCTATGAGATATATTAATCATTCACTCATCACCAATGCGCCACTAACTTTTGGAGCACTAGCTCACTCACCCTTCAAACAAAAATATACAATTAAATTTCAAATTAAGAACACTTACACTACCTTTAATATAAATCATCTATCTTTTGATCTCAAGTAATACTAAATTATCTAACAGATCCATTTCGAAGAAATCACTAGCACTGATTTAACTTTCCCGTAAAGAAAAACAAAATTGAAGAAAGATTTCAAGTAAAATAAAAACTTCATTCCAACTTAAAACTTTCCTACTGAGAAACTTGGTGATATTATCATTATTACGAGAAAAATATAATCATCTGAGCATTTATATTATCCTGGTAATTTTTATCTTTGTCGTCATTTTATAGTAGAAACCGGCTGTTAGTTTTTATTATTTTGGAATTGGAAGGGCCGTGTGCAGGCACAGTTCTAATAAGCTCTAAGTAAATAACTAAATAATTTAAAAGTAATTGGATCACCCATATTTTCTCAATATATCAATATTAGTCAATAACGAAGTAATCAATGAGAAAATTTCATTATAATATCGACTCAGTGGTTAAGTGTAAATAAACAGAAATTCGCTATTTGATTCTGGTCTAACACCATTGTATTTTCTTATTTTTCATGTCTCGAATTGTTATGTATGGCCGAGATGGCCCAGTTGTTAGAACGCGTGCATATTAACCGACGATTTGGAGTTTAAGCCTAGGCAAGCACCACTGAATTTTCATGTGCTTAATTTGTGTTTATAATTCATCTCGTGCTTTTATGTGTGTCTAATTTCAACGAAATTCTGCCACATGTGTATTCCACCGCTCCCATTGGAGCAGGGTGGTAGAATATGCTCCAAACCTTCTCCTCAAAGGGAGAGGAGGCTTTAGCCCAGCAGTGGGAAATTTACAGGCTATTAATGTATGTAATGTTAATGGATTGTTATGTTATAGTGAAGCAACAAAAGCTAATACGGGGAGAAGTCAGGTGCAAGACTTTACTTACTTTCTGACCCACGGTAATGTATACACTTGGAACTATCAGGCTCCAGGCAGCTATTGAGAATTTTCCGATAGAAAAACCCAATAATATTTATTGGCCTGTTCTCGGTTTTGCATTCAGGACCTCAGAGTCTGCAGCCTGATATCTAGACAAACGAGGCAGTAACTTGAGAGGAGCAGGGGATTATTATAATAGCGTTCCAAATCTTTTCCTTAAGAGGAGAGGATTTTTTTATGAGCATGGTTAATTACACGTTGTTAATTTCTTGAATTAATTACATTTCTTGCGTTAAGTGCTACTGCTTCGCTCTCGAGGGTCGTAGCGTGATATTATTATCTAAAAAAAATGATTATTTTATATCGACTGGTAGGTAAAAAAAAAAATTAGCTTTTTTTATTCTAGTAATATAAATTTGGTTGCTGGTACTTAATTGATTTCAAATTGTTAAAGATCGGGTTCGAATAAATACCAATATATGATAATAAAAGGTCGTATGTACAATTTGTTTTACAGACAAATATAATTATTTCATTGTGTTCTTTTAGTGTTCATATTTTACCTCAATGCTGTTTCCCTGGCAACTAACTTTTATACAACTTTACATTAAAAATACATTCATAGAACACGACCATTTTAAAATTGGAACCAAATTGTGACACATAGTACCCTTTGCTCTGACTGTAACGCTAAATCTAAAAAATCGCTAGGGAGGTCGTATCTTGTAGAAGAACAAGTGACTTATATTGTGAAAAACGTTACCATATGTAAGCAAGATAAGCTCTCAGGGATTAGACCTTCAACTTCTGAGCTATAAGAGTGTTTAAAATTCTAAATAATCGTCAATAATATTTGTATTAATATGGCAACATTTTTTGTTCAAATATATTCTACCTGAGATCATAATGATAACGATTTATTTGAGCAGGAAAAAATGATCCGTCTCACTAAGTCTGTTTCAAGTACAATTTATAGGCGCCTATACAGCGGTAGGTACTTTTACAAGCTATTTCTGTTACGATATTTAATTAAAGCAAGTAACGATAGTAAAAAAAATTGTAACACGATTGACCACGATTGTCATCCACTGAGCCTTTAAAAAAAGAAAATTAGCAGCCCGTAAATGTCCCACTGCTGGGATAAAGGCCTCCTCTCCTTTGAGGAGAAGGTTTGGAGCATATTCCACCACGCTGCTCCAATCCGGGTTGGCGGAATACACATGTGGCAGAAATTCGTTGAAATTAGACACATGCAGGTTTCTTCACGATGTTTTCCTTCACCGCCGAGCACGAGATGAATTATAAACACAAATTAAGCACATGAAATTTCAGTGGTGCCTGCCTGGGCTTGAACCCGAAATCATCGGTTAAGATGCACGCGTTCTAACCACTGGGCCATCTCGGCTCAAAAAAAGAAAATAATACATTTCAATAATAGAAAAGAAATGATCCTTTCAATTTATCTCTCGTCAATATGTTAAACACAATGGACATTTGAAATTATATCATATAAGCAACTTCTAATGAAAACATGATAAAATCAATTTTGATGATGCTACATATAATAAAGGAAATTCTCAGAGAAGTGTTATGCTGCCTTAGTACATATTATTAATTTCACATTAACCTCCAATTCAGAAACGTTGGTCAAAGTCAGATTAAATTGGCTTGTATCTGATCGCCCATTGGTCACCGATTACGTCATCGGTTATCATCAACCAATGACCATTCCGATTGAAAGAAAATTAGTTAATTGAACAAAGTTTAGGGAAAATTAAGATAAATTACTTTTTTACCTTTCAATGTTTTCAAATTAAAAAAATGTATACATATTTTATTTTAAACAAAACATTCAACAATCCTCTCCTTCATTTAACTATTTTTTTTCATTAATTATATATAACTTTCAGCTTTAAAATATGTTAATTAATACACGCACCGCAAATTTATTAGTAAGCTTTAATTAATCGCTGGTTAAGTTATTATTCGTGTAGAAATTTATATTAACGAAAATATCTTACAGTAAAATATTTTGTAACAGTAAAACATTTTAATATAAAAATGTATTGATATTTTCAAGATAAAACAAACATGAATGAATTGTGTTCGCGGTTTATGATTTAATACAATTTATTTTTATCGAAAGGGCGACTTTCGAAACGTAAAATCGAAGGAGACTTGTCACGCATAAATAGAACGGACGTTTGAAATAAGATCCTTTTCAGCTCAGAGCCTGTTCGACGGAAATTATCTCCTTAGAAAACGCCTTGAATCCTGCGAGCACATGCTACCCTGGTACTTTTAAAATTAATATCTAGGATATTCTGACATATTTAAAGGCTTATCAATTTATGTTTGGAACTAAATAATATTTAAGGTATTTCGCAAAGGACTTACCTATGCATCTCTGTGATAAGTACACGTCCGAGCACTGTGAAGGGCAGGGGCGTACTAACGCGAGCGTATTTGTTAGGGGTGATTCTGGATATATACAGAGCTGCCATTACCATATATTTATTATATTACCATTTTGATGATACAGCATATATATGTTGAAATTAGTGTAGACCAAAATGAAATTGAGAAATTACAATATTATTGTAATTCACAATAAACGCATTTTACATTTCTTTATTATATATAGGATTGGAGTCAATTTTGTCAGCTTTTCTTGATAATGTCTTAATATTATCATTCAAATTAACTCAAAGTATTGAACCATTTTAGCGATACATGATTAGTTTTTTTTAATAGCCATTATTAGATCTTGATTTATTTCGAAAAGAAATTTCGTGCTTAGTACGAGTGTACGATTTCCAGATTAGACGAAAAATCTGGCTGAAACTGAAAGTATCTGTCCCTGGTTTTTCTTAGGTCATAGTAATTGTATGTGTATTATTTTGTCTTTCTTGTAGATAGTTAAGCGTTTTGCTCTACAATACAGAATTAGAATTTAGTTTTAAACACAGAAACGTATAACGGAAAGTTGTACTTAAAAACATTGAAATGGTTATAATATTACTAAGAAAAAATATTTTTTTAAATTAATTTGAGCTGTAATAACATCTCTATGTAGTTTCACGTATTGAGTTTGAAATAGTAGCTACACTGAGCCCCGCGCCCGCCCACCCAGCAACAGTTTGCCCATGGGGTTGCTAGATCTAATATTACCCACATAATTAGTTAAAATAACGCTATGACGTTTGGATTATACATTGAATCGTTTTAATTTTTATTTTAAACGGCATGAACGCGTCTGCTTAACAACCTTGAGTAAAAATAAGAGCAGAGAGTGCTCTATTATTTGCTCTGCTCAGTTTCGGCAAAAACCTATCATAATTATATGGATACTGGTAGATTATTATGGTTGATGATTATTCATTTCATTAGTAGATATATTCTAGTATAATTTAGAAATTGGAAAGCAGTCAGCTAATATCCAGATGATAAGTGGTCTTACCGACCGCAGTCATAAGCATCGCAAGAAACATTAACCAATCTCAGCACCATCACTGTGCTTCGAATTATTGACACTGAGGCAGTCTTTGCCTGCAATTACACTAACTGATACATTAAATTGAACGCTACAGAAAATGTATTGCTATTTTTCAGTAGATTAAATAACCTGTATAGTTTGTATAACCCACTTAAATTAGGCTAACTAACACTGGCTAACTCACCTTTTATATTCATGGTGTAATTCTGTAAGAATTAATTTCATATCTTAGAGGTGAAATGTTGACATACAACAACATCAACATCAACATACGTTGATACGCCATTTTGATTCGTAAATCCAATGAATTTTATAATTATTCTCGTCAATTTCACATATGATATTCTGACATGTGTGTGCTTTCCGAGTTTCATCTTTCTTCTTACAGAATACCTTTACTCTACGAATTAGTGAAAACTTCTCCATTAATATACATTCAATAAAAAAAACAAACATGGCAACACTACCACATTCACGTGAAAAAGAAATAAAACGCGACCAATTCGATATAACGAGAAACGACACTCAGTTTACTGCTTAATAACTACATTCTTGATTTGGTCGTGTTTTACCGGAGGCTGTATAACTGGAGTTCATTGCAATATGAATTATAATTTCATTTACATAAGATTGAAGTTCGAACTTTATTTCATTTAAAATTAAATTGAAAGCATCAATCATATGAACGCTTATTGTGTTGTTAGTTAAGAGACAAGGTTTAATGGTAATGTAGGGTTATGAAAGAAGATGGAACTTTAATACCTTTGCTTGAGGTGGGGTAATAGACTCGATTCCCGGCTTGTATGGTCGATGAGAGATGGTCGAGTGAATAACGCAAGTCATCATCCTCCTGCCCTTATCCCAATTTTACTTGGGGTCAGAGTAGCATGTCCTCTTCTTCCATACTTCTCTGTCGGACTTCATCTCACAAGTAACATTCTTTCTAACCATATCGTCTTTCACACAATCTATTCATCGTTTCTTTGGTCGTCCCCTACCTCTATATCCATCCACATCCATTCTCAAAACCTTTCTCACAACATGGTCCTCATTCCTTCGCATAACATGCCTATACCAAGACAGCCGGTTTCCAGATAGCTTTTCAGTTACCGGTGCCACTTTCGAACTTCCTCTTAGCGAATGAATAACGCGAGTGTATTCAGTCAAATTGAAAGTTTGTATACACGATATTGGGGGTAAGGAAATGACATAGGATTTCTAACACCTGATTTCCTAGTACTTGCTTACTTACTGGCAACAATACGATTGAACGATAACCGAAACGAAGTACCTTTTTGAATGATAAATGTAGGTGGATAAGCCAATGAAGCAGCTGGTGGAAAGTGGTCATCAACGCCCATAGACATTGGTGCTGTAAATATTATAAGCCATTCCTTACATCACCAATGCGCAACCAAATTTGAGAACTAAGATGTTATGTCCCTTATTCCTATAGATACACTGGCTCACCCTTAAACCTGCACATAATAAGTAGTGCTGTTTGGCTATAGAATATCTGATGGTTGAGTGATACCTACCTAGACGGCCTTGCAAAAAGCCGTATCACCATTTTTTTGAGTGTACCTGTAAAAACTATGTACATACAAATACGTACGTATGTATGTTGTATACATAAACCCTTTTTCTGTCCTGTGTATCAAAAATAATTCATGCGTATTGTGTAACTATTGTATCGGCTATTTGCACAAGGAACCCGATCTTGTGATCTAACAGAACAGACCCAAAAACAAAGAAACAGAATCAAAGTTAAAGTCTTTGGTAAAGGAGAACAAAGTAAAATAAATAAATGTCACACGAGAATCTATTTCCCCAAACGCTTTCAAAAGAGTAATTGTGATTGCTCCAGATAAAACCAATAAGACGGCGAGCGATGCTTCAGCTCATGACCTTAAGGCTTTGAAAGAGAAATAGAAGCCACACCTCGTTAAAGAGCCGAGATGGCCCAGCGGTTAGAACGCGTACATCTAAACCGATGATTACGGGTACAAATCCAGGCAAGCACCTTTGAAGTTTCATGTGCTTAATTTGTGTTTATAATCCATCTCGTGCTCGGCGGTGAAGGAAAACATCTTGAGGAAACCTGCATGTATCTAATTTCAACAAAATTCTGCTACATGTGAATTCACTAACACATTAGAGTAGCGTGGTGGAATATGCACCTGACCTTCTCCTCAAAAGGAGAGCAGGCCTCAGCCCAGCAGTAGGAAATTTACAGGCGGTACATGTGATACCTCGTTCAGGTCACATTACGATTGCACTCCAAGATATATCAAAACGGTTTATGTTTATCCGATTAATGGTCCTCGCGAGTCGAAAGCGCCGCCAAAAGTGGAACAGACATAGAAAACTTTGTGTGTAATATTTCTAGTTCACCAAAAAGCTTATACAAAAGTCGATGACAATGTGTATCTTTTATAAAACGTACAGAAGCTATATGTTTAAAGAAAAGGGGACAAAATAACGACACATATTTTTAAGATAAATTCTAAAGTTTTAATGAATAAATTAAATAGTTTATTATGAAGATAAATATTTATATTTAGTATAACGAATAATTGCTTTTGATATATTATGAGATTTAAGAAAAGGTTTGAAAAAATACGCGAAGCGATAATACGGTAACGGTAAATGGATCGGTTGGACGGTCTGTGTGGTGGAGTGTTTTATATCTCATTGATTAAAAAAAAACACGCGGTCTGGACGGGCAGTCAGTAATGTGTACAAATATTATAAACCCAAAAGCAATTATGTCTGTCTGTTACGCTTTCACGGTTAACCCACTGAATCGATTACGATGAAAGGTTGTACGAAGCATACTTGAACTTCAAAGTCGGACAGAGGCTACTTTTTTCATCCTTTGAGGGTGTAATTTTGGGGATAAGTACTATACAAGATATTGGAGAATTTTCGCCACTAACTAAATTCCAACCGAGCGAAGCCGCGGCTCCAGCTAGTGAGATATAAATAAATATAATACATATAATCACTAACGAGTACTTACCAAATTAAAAAAAAATATTGTTGAAGAACGTCTGTGTGAAAGGTTATTACAGAATTAGTGAGTTTATGATTGATAGCACACCTTGCGAATGAATGATTGCCTCCTGGCTATTTATTTAAATAATAATATATATATTTGACAAAAAAGACCTGCTGAGTTTCTTTCGCCGGTTCTTCTCAGGTCAGGTCTTCTTGTATTTTCTTTTCCGACCCGGTAGTGTTAATTTGTCAATCAATAAGTAAGTGTAATGCTTCTATATTGAATGAAGGAATTTGAATTTGAGATTGACTACCTAATATTTCAAGGACAGTACTAGACGCAATAGCTAATCAATCGTAGTGACGTCTTTAGGTGTATACTGTACCAATAATAATTAAGAGTACTTTATTTAAAAAACAATAGTAAAAATTCACCTTAATGCAATATCCTACATTAACTAAAACGTATCTCAGCAGAATTAGTAACATTTGCGTCAGTCCTAATAAAAAAGGCTAATGTTTCCTCCTTTACAACGTCACTTTGGTTCAAAGCTTCGTTGCACTTGGTGTAGAGTGCGCGTTGCCGGATGTCTGTATCTCAGACTTCTTTCCGACGCGCTTTTATTTATTTACTTGCACATAAGATGTTACGTTGAAAGCATGTTATATGAAAATTCAATGTTGCTTTGATATATTTTGTATGCAAGGTGAATTTTTTTCTGAACTATATTTCACCACAATCACCTAGATAGAAAATTAAAGTTAACTGTTATTACATTATATACAACAAAATAATAATATATTAAAGTACGCTTTTGAATCGTAATTTAATAATATTAAACTACTAACGGTTCCAAATGTAAATTTTCCATTCATTTTCATTTCATTTTTAAAAATTAGTTAAACTAAAATATTTCAATAAAAATAAAATTGTAATAATCACGTGCAATTTATCTTTTTATATATGTAATACTCATATTAAATTTTTTTATATATTTTATGTAAAACTATAATATTATCTGACAGAAATCATCACGTGAGGATGCGTTATGCCCCCTAGTCGATCATTCTATCTCTTTTCTTTCTCGCTGTAAAATAAAGAAAAATAAAATGTAAATTAAAGAATAATTTGTTTTTATTGTATAACACATTTAAAACAATTATAAACATACACAACCCAGAGAATGCTATAGAAAGATTGTTAATTTTTTCCTTGACACAACACGACCTACTTTAACAAACGTAAGCCCAGGGTTGTGAAACTATGCACTAGACCATTAAGCTCAATTAATTATAGTTATCATCAACAATATTTTTCAGGGCGGAAAATTTTTCAATGCAAGTGAAAATACTTTATCTAACAGAAGCCACATAAATGACTTTATCTGATATATTCTATCAGAAGAAGATTCTTTTTCATTTATTTTATATTGATGGAAAATAGGCTACTGGTAAGTAGTCACCACTGCCCATAGACAGATTGGTACATTGCTCACGTGACCAGCCCATTATTTATGGCAGAACATGAACAATGTCTTACAAAACGTCACTCGTTAAGGTGTTGTGGCGTAAAAAAAAACTTTACTTACGAAATTTTTTCCAAGTGTTAGTTATTTTTTGTCGATTTATTTTTGCACTGTAGCGGTTGGTGATCCTGACATGCGAGGTGTCGTGGGACACCCAGTAGAAACGAAGTTGCTTCCGCTATATACATATTATGTATTAAATAACAGATTGTAAAATAATTCAACACGTTTTTGAATATATAATGACAAAAGATTAAATTGTTCTTAAAAATGCCGTGTGAATTAAAAACAATAAAAAATAATATTACATAAAAACTTAAATATTTGACGACCTCCGTGGTCGAGTCCGAAGTCCCGGTTTCGATTTCCGGCTGAGTCGATGTAGAAAAAGTTCAGTAGTTTTCTATGTTGTCTAGGGTCTGGGTGTATGTGGTACCGCCGTTACTTCTGATTTTCCATAACACAAGTGCTTTAGCTACTTACATTGGGATTAGAGTAATGTATGTGATGTTGTCCAATATATTTATCTATTATTATTATATTAAAAAGAGACAGCGAGAAAGAAAAGAGATAGAATGATCATCTAGGGGGCATAACGCATCCTCACGTGATGATTTCTGTCAGATCACTCTACTGTACGCCGAGTAAAAGATCATCATTAACGTACTCTAATTGTTTATTATTATCTCTGATAACGAATTATTGTGGAAGCATACTCATTATTTCTGTCTTTAATTTGTGACGTGAATCACCTTTTCGATTTAAATTGACTTTCCAAAATTTACTAATATACTATTTTAGTATTACAAGTGAAGCGTTATAGAAAGCGTTTAAAGCTAAAACGTTTGTAGCAATTGGAATCAAAATAAGTAGCTCGTATTCCTACAAAATGGCAATTTCCCTTTGGTAAGATTCGTTTAAATTGTACGATACACATTACAGGTTTTCTTACATTGACATTTGTCCCTTTGTATTGTAATAGGGGTTAGTCCAGAATTAATTTTTCAAGTGAGCGAGCGTGTTAAAGTTTGAAACTAGAATAGGGAATAGTCTTTAAAGGATTATTGGAGACGATTCTTGTGAAAACTAAAACTGCGTTTGGTAAAGTTGGAATATCTGATTCCAAATTTTCCGAACGCATATTATATGTATATATTTTATGGTGATAAACCTGATGGTAAAAGACCACCACCGCCTACAGACATTTGCAACACTGATGAGTTTGATGGTACCGATTTGTTAATTTCGCTCTATCGCTCAAAATGGGCTTTATGCAAGCCCACCTGGATGGGTCATCATCATCATCATCACTCATCATTTATTTAACCTTTAAACAGAAATATCCACCATCGTTTTGGTCCGGATTGTAGGGTGAGTGAGACAGTTTAATTACAGGTACAAGGGACATAGCATCTTAGTTCCCATGGTTAGTAACGCATCGCTTAGGTTAGGTTAGGTCTAGATTTAATGCGGCGCCAACGGGTATGGTCAATGGTGACCATTTCCTATTGAGTGGCCCAACCGAACGTTAGCCTAACAATGAAAAGAAAAAGAAAAAAAAAGAAGAAAAAGACAGTGTCGCCTATAGAATAGTTTTCATATTTAGATTCTTTTAAATGATTAACTTTTATGCAAACTTAAGCTGATTAAGGAATGAATTTTCAAATACGATGCAGCAACTGTAAAATTTACTCGAAAGCAAAGCCTAGCCGAGATGACCCAATGGTTAGATAACCATTTGTAATTTTGTGTATACTGTAAGATTGACCGCTGATTCCGGGTTCAAACCCAGGCAAGCACCACTGAATTTTCATATGCAATGCATGAAGTGCACGTGGTGAAGGAAAACATCGTGAGGAAACCTAATTTCCTAAAATTTTGTCACATTTGTAATCAACCAGGATTGGAGAAGCGTGTTGGAAGATGCTCTATACCTTCTCCTCAAAAGGAGAGGAGTACAAAGCCCAGCAGTGTGAAATTTACAGGCTGTTAATGTTACGTAATGTTTTTTTACCTTATTGGTTATATTAATATATGTATCTTATTGTGCACCACAATCATAATAAACAGAAATCATATGACTATGTGCTGTACAACGGGCGGACTTATGGTTGATGGGCTACCTCTCATATTTATAACTTTCAAAAATGACGAACTTCCATACAAACTTACATCCCCTATTTAATCCCTTAAGAGATTAATTAGAAAAAACCTTTCATAGTTCTCACCACACCACCACAACGAGTAGGAAAATCACGAGCAAAATTTCGTCCCGGCAAACCCACTGGCACAGGCTGTGCGTTATACGTCAGCCAGTATTTTTTTAACGATATTGCGTGCTTTCCGAGGCACGGTAAGCACTTACTTCAAGACACCGGCTGCCTCTGCAAATTTATCGTTAGATAACTCAATATTTTTTTCTTAGTCGGACTTGGAGCGTAACCCATGAACTCGGGAACTACGGGCTTTATAATCTAACCAATTGACCAAAAAGTCAATCGGTTATAAAATGATGACAAAATATCTTTAATATGAATAGGAAAATGTAAATATTACAAAATAATACGTGTAAGACTTAATCAGATAAATGTTTTAGAATAATTCCATTCGTTTTAATCGTTTAATTTCCATTTGTAAAAACAATCGTATTACACAAATGGTACATAAACGATGTGTAATTTCCTTTAATTGGTGGTAGGTGGTCATTCAATTAGCTAAACTGTGGGAAACGCCCCGGTTGCTCGAGTTGTAAAAATAACTTACCGTGTTTACACATGTACTATGTATGTGTGTGTTGTGTGTTTACTTGTAAATCTATTTTGGCTACCATGTATGGGTATCATTTAGGTTTATAATATTTTTCACTAAACATACGAATTCACACCAACACACATCAATCTATATAATTAAAATGTATTTAGAGACAGTTAAGATATTTATTTAATTCAAAAACGGTTCATTGTCAAGTTTACTTGAATAAAATTGATTTAATTTTAATAGATTTTTTATTTAAAAAACAATTTTCCAAGCATTTCCTAATTTAAGATTAGTCTAAAAAGTAAATATTTTATAAAAAAAAATTCACAAGACCAAGTCCGCAAGGCCAAAGGCCCTGAGCCCTTTGACGGTAAGTCACCATTGAAATGTTATGTCCCTTGTGTCTGCAGTTACACTGGTTCCATACCGGAACACAAAAAATTAAGTATTATTCGTTGGCAATAGAATTCGTCGGTAAAGATGGACTTGCACAAAGCCCTACCACCAAGTAAGCCAGGTTAACAAAAAACGTTGTTTCTCATCGTGTATACGATGATGGGATATCCCATTTCCATTTATTTTATTTAAATAAAAAAAAAATGGTTCGAATAAAGTCACAGTTAAGCGCCAGTCGACGGGCATTCGGGACACGGCTCCTTTGTGTTTTGAAAAACATTCCAGCGAAATGAACATCAAAAAAGTGGAATGGCGCTTTAAAGCGGTGTTTGCTGAAAATATTACGGAGTGCATTTCACGTGGAATTTAACGGCGAAAAATTTGCTTTTTAATCACTTGGTCTAGCGAAGAGTTCTTGTTAAGTAGAAGCGATGATGTCAGCTGCCTATTAATTTATTATTGTATATGACGTACCTTTATAATTATATTTGCAGTTAAAACTAATCTGTAATACCTTTGGTATACATAAACAGCCTGTAAATTTCCCACTGCTGGGCTAAGGCGTCCTCTCATTTTGAGGAGAAGGTTTGGAGCATATTCCACCACGCTGCTCCAATACGGGGTGGTGGAATACACATGTGGCAGAATTTCGTTGAAATTAGACACACGCAGGTTACCTCACGATGTTTTCCGCCACCGCCGAGCACGAGATGAATTATAAACACAAATTAAGCACATAAAAATTCAGTGGTGCTTACCTGGGTTTGAACTCGAAATCATTGGTTAAGATGCACGCGTTCTAACCACTGGGCCATCTCGGCCCAGTATAGTCTTTAATAACAGTATTATAAGAATTGTGGAGTTGTCATAGTAATAATGGGTTACACTTCTATAATATGTGTAACAATAGATGCACAAAACGTGTAACGTGTACTGTGTGTATGTCTGTGGTTACGATAAGAGAGGAAAAGAAAGAAAGGAAGACCAAATGATATATGGAGAGATATTTTCAGTCAGATATGTGGATCTCACTTTAGGGTAAAAGTCACGGTAAAGAGATGTATGGATAGGTTGAGGTAAGGCGAACGCAGCAGAGGCGACTGCTACGAACAAACATTGATATTTATTTATACATATATATTTAGAATACGTATGAACTCATGAAAAATATCGCAGTAGAAATAGAGGCTTTTTATTTTTATTTATTTAAAATACTTCATTGACACAACACATAAATACATAAGAGAAGCAAGAAGAAAAAAATAGAGAAATGGTCCGCAAAGTGCTTATCGCTTATAGCGATCTCTCACACACAACCTTTGGTGATAGAGAAGCTTGGAACGGAAACAGATAAGCGCAGAAATAGATAGAGAGAGGAGATAAAAACTATAATATAAGAATATTTATACTGAAGTATAATAATAAACTACACATAACTACATCCCAATAATACACACATAAAAAAATATAAAGCGTTCTCTAAGGTAAGGTGTTAGAAGCCTGATTGGCACCAATTTAACTGAGACTGATACTGCGTTACAAACGTGATCAAACTTACCAAAGACAGACCAAAGATATATCTAATGGACGAATTTTGAAAAATTAAAAGAAAAAATTATTTAATATTATTATTTATTTATAAAAAATAGTAACAAATATATATTTTATTATACAATACAGGACTTATTGTGACGCATCAACCGAAAACTTATAGTATTATTTATAATTACGTTGAAGAAAAGTTTATACGGAATACTAAACTGAGTCGTTAGCTGCATAATTATGACAAAGTTATAAAATACGTAACAATGTAAGATTTTATACAACTTGAGAAACTTTAAACATTATTCGAACGAAAGAGGATTTATTTTGATCTCGAGCGTAACTAATTTTTAGTTTTCAATATTTTATATCATAAAAAAATGTTAAAAATATCAGAATATGATAAATAAAACCAGTCAAAGTAATTATATATTATAACATCAAAGACAGGCGTGTATTTCGTGTCCTTGAAGATTTGTTTATTTGTATAAGTGAAATTATGAAAGTGAATTAGATATATCTTAGACAAAATCCGTTTTTGAATTTTGTTTGTCGTTCCGTAAGTCCTAAAAAATATTTTTATTTTTTATTTTTAATTGACGAGATGTTTCTAATTTTGAAATCGGCTTAATTTTTTTATAAGTTATTTTTATTATTTCCCAGTATGATGTAAATTCCATTTACAGCATTAAGCGCTACAGGCTTATTAAACGTTATTCAGCGGATCTTTTAGTTATAAACTTCTGTTGCTGAAATAACTTAAATGATCAAATATAACATGTATATTATAATCTTAATTAAAATATTTTCTTAAGATACATATATTTATTACTATTGCTTTGATGGTCAAATGGCCAGTTTACAAGCCTGAAGTTTCTGAGATTCTGGGTTAAAAATTCAGAGTCAAAGGTTTGAAATTCATCCTAGTAGTATTCTCGGCAAGTTAAGCCGTTGATACGTTCAACTTGGGTCCGGTCTTGTCGGATTTCTTGTTCTATCGGATTATGTGCAATTGTTTGTACATGCATTTATTCGACGGTATGTTCTACGCAATTGTTTTGTCTTTCTTGAGAACAGCCGCCGTGACCAAGGCCAGTCAGGAGTACATCTTCGTCATGGTCACGTCATTATATTTATAAGGATTTATTCTCGTGTTATTGATTGTTATTTTTTAAAGTAATTTCATTAACTTGGCGTAAAAATCGTATCCAATTTAAAAAGAGGTCGTATATCTACATGTGACGATGGCAAAAATGTAATAAAGTTAAATTATTCGACAGTGTGCGCAATACGTAAAACTGCTAATAAAAAAAACACATTTTTTTCTTTATGTACAAGGTAACAAAAATAAAACAATATTTGCACATGTAATAAAATATATTAATAAACAAACGGTTATATAAAATACATTAAATAATTATTAAAAAACATTACTTTTTTGTCATAAAACAGATTGACAACAACAGCATGAAACTCATCACTTTAACAACCAGGGTAGCAAAAGCGTAGGAGCAGTCACTTTTATCACAACACATAGGACATATGAGCCACTCGAGGTTCATATTCTCGTACAAATGTACCAGGATATCATCCGAGTGAAGGAGTAAACAGTCTTTGAACGGCGTCCATACGTAGAGAAGTGCACTTTCTAAAAAGATTAATGACAATGGAATCTGAAATGATACAAAAATAAAAAATAAATACATATTTCTATTAATTTAATCTCAAACAATGATGATGTCATACTTTCTTAGATAATAAATAAAAATGTAGCCTAAAATAAATAAAAAAAAAATTAAAAAAAAAAAAGTTATTATATGATATTGGATCGAAAAGAGTTTGGTAAATGAGTAGGTTACAAGCTCTTGCATCGTTCATAGTTGTTTTTACAATGTTAGTGTTTACATAAAAGTTACTATTGTAGGTGTTGAAAAAAACATTGAAAATACCGATGTTTTAATTCGTGAGCAATAAAAGGTTATGACAACATTGCTATAATATTCATTGAAGGCGCCAACATTTTTAACGTCTGGTATTTAATTACAATGTAACACATAAATTTTCAAAGGGTTATTCTTTCCAACCCCCCTAGATTTAGCATTATAAATTACTTCTGTGCGATGTTTGCTTATTTTGTGGGCAAATGTATTTTTACTTTTGAAGTTACCTTTAGAAGGAAGTTATTTTACGAGACTTACAGTACAGTAAAGTGACAGAAATTGTCACATATGGAAGAAACGTTATCCAGGCGACCTTTCTCTCTCTTTCCCATATCTCTGTCTCTTTCTATTACTACTATTGACTACGGTTTTGTATGATATTATTAAAACTTATTTTTTGCAATTGTTTATTTGTTTTATTCTCAATTTTTTTTTCTTTTTTGTTGTGTTTGTTGTTTCATACAAAATATATAGAGAAAGCAACTTCGTTTCAACTGAGTATCCCACGCTATTGTCCACTAATTATATATGTCAATACTAACTTCCAAAATTAAATATCCTGGCAAGAATATCTTCCAAATGAAACTTGGTAATAAGCTTATTCTCTTCAGCAACAAACATGTTGACAAAAGAAAGGTTAACTTCGATTCTGGATGTTCGTCTGTGATTAATTTAGCTGCAAGAATATTTATAAGTTATGATAGAATAATACTTTATACAATAAATATATTTTATATTTAATTTACAGAAGATCCTCATGCGCTTGATATAAAACTTTCCGATTATGGTAGCAGTTTTAGGACGAACATAGGTAATATAGTATGTTTGTGTGAAAAAACTTGGTATATCAATGTAATTGGAGAGAATTTTGTTGGTCTATAGCTTTACAGAGTGATGACAAATCTGATGATGGACAGGGAGGACATCCTCCTCATTCCTAACTTCCTGGTGAACCGAGTATTGCGGGAAATGTTATAGCATAGATGTGTGGGCGCAAATTCAAGTGCAATCTCCATGAACTTACTCTTATAATCCCGTTGGACAGAAAAATCGGACATAATTCAGCTTTACGTGTTTCAAATTACATTTCTAGGGCGGCAAGCGATTGAAAATCGGTCAGATCCAGAATTTGAATCAAGAACTTCGAGGTTTAAAGCGTTACCACTAAACCAGCGAGAAGTTCAACTGGCATAACGATAACAGATAACAGAAGCAATTAAAATTTTAGCGGAAAAAATAAAATAAAACAGCATGTGAATAAATGTAATATCCCTTTGCTGGGCTAAGCCCTCATTTCCTTTTAAACGAGACAAAGAGGTGGACCATATTCAACAATACTCCGTTATATAATACGCCGTTTCAATGTTGGTTAGAGGATATACATGTGAAAAATTTTCACCGGACACGAGAACTATCCTCACAATATTTTCCATTGCGGAGCATGACATGAATTATAAACACAAATCGAACATCATACAAACACATGAAAAGTCTAAAAACCGCAATCATTAATGTACATACTCGTGTCTCGACTACATAATATAACATCAATATTTCTGTACCAAGTGTCTACACTTTCCACTTGCCACGTATAATCGCTTCACTTCTCACAGGTCACATCCAGAGCTCCTCTTGTGTAATCATTACCTATTCTATACATTCCCGTCGCCCATATTCATCTCAGGCGTCTTATCTCAGCTGTGTGAATTCGCCTTTCATTTGTCGCATCATAAAATACGAAAATCTTTTAACAATTCGCGTTCAAAATTTTCAGTTTCATTTGGTTTTCAAATTGAATGGTGTTGCGTCTGTGGTTTTGTTACCATTCCATTTTGTGGGTTAAAAAATCTGCCAGAAATTTGAATACTATTTGGTTTAATTTAGCAAAGAGGTTCGGTTCGTTACGTTAAAGATGAATATTTTCTTTTTGCCGTCTACAAAAAATGGAACTTAAAGAAAAACAGAAACGCAGACAAAATATCCAGATACATTTAATTAATATCCATTAGAGATGATCAGTGCATCAAATGATAGAATTTTCACTGGAAAGGATATCACAACACTAATGACTTCTTAGTTGATTTCACACCTTGGGAATAAGATGATCGCCTCCAGACTGTTTCAAATAACGAAAATATATTTATTGTTTTTGTACATGAAAACAATGGCTGTAAAACTGTAACTTAAAAAAACAAAATTAAATAAAATCCCGCAGAGTTTCTTACGCCGGTTCTTCTCAAGTCTGAGGTGTTATTTTCCGAACCGGTGGCAGATTTTTGACTATCAATAAGCAAGTGTAATCACTTCTATATTGAATAAAGATATTTGACTTTGACTTTGACTGATGATGACGGCTTAATTTGTGTTTATAATAATTTATTTAGTCTTCAACGGGGATGTAACATATCGTAAGGGAAACTAAATCTTATGGATGATATCTTGCACACAATCTTGTCACAGTCAAGCAGGCCAATGGATTAAACCACTTTCTCCTTTGGAGGACAATATGTAAGTATACCGCGTTAGGACAGTTACTTGATTTTTTTTTTATGGCATTGGTTGACGGACGAGCATATGGGCCACCTGATGGTAAGTGGTCACCACCGCCCATAGACAAACGCGCTGTAAGATATATTAATCATTCCTTACATCACCAATGCGCCACCAACCTTGGTGACTACACTGGCTCACTGCCACCAACCTTGAGAAGAACAATGTTACGTACCTTGTGCAGTGCACTCACCTACCGAACCGGAACACAACTATACTGAGTATAAATGTTTAGTGGTAGAATATATGATGAATTGGGAGTACCTACTGAGATAGGATGTCACAAAATCCTACTCCCAAATAAAGTTATATCAACAGTATTTATGACTTACGGTCAGTTAAGGTTTTAAACAATAAAGACGTTCGTTCCACGTAATTAAAGGGATAAGTGTGAAGAGATTTTCATGAATACAGAACTGTAAGGTGTAGTAAAGAGCACTTGACATTGCGCGTCTTGGAAAGAACTTATTTTTTTGTCTATTTTTAGTTTTGGATAGGAAAATGGTTTTGGTTTGAATAATGTACAATTCATTTTAATGTAACGCAAATGACTGCTAAGAGAATATTACCAGTAATATGGTAGTGTACTTACCATATGGAGTCTTAAGACAACTATTTATATATACTAATAAAGATGTTAAACACATGAACACTTTTTGGCAACAGCGTATCCGGGTAACTTAGAAATTGTTTATATTCAAAGTACTAGGGTCTCATGAATAGACAAGATTTCATTTTTATGTTAAACACCAACTTACGATTATAAAGCAGATCGATTCCATTGATCATTAAGGAAAGTGCAATGACTATTGCAATTGTACTTGTCATCTAATTTTGATTATTTTAAACATTATTCATCACACATAAAATAACATTACATTCAATGTGGATCGAATATATTTTCTGTCATAAGTCACTGACATAAGTCACTTTTTTTTTTTATAAATCTAAGCAAATGTCGCATTGCCAGCTGCCATCTCGTCTTGAAGGAAACGACACAATAAGACCGTCTGTCGTTACAGCCTGATATATAACATCAATAAAACTAGTGGCCAAGAAATATAAGTCAACAACGATTCTCTCGTTAAAATTTCTATATAATATAATAATGTTGGCAACAAACGTCAACGGGATGTACTTGATGATTTAACTTGTTATTGCGTAGACTTAGAGTCTTAATATTAACAGACAGATCTTTAGGGGTTCCTGAGAAAACAGACAGATGTATAGAAAAATATACGTACAGACGGACAATTGGACTTTAGAGGTACGAAACCCTAGAAAAAATGTTCCAAATACAGACAAAAGTCTCTGCTGTTGGCCATTAAGGAATATCTCCATCTGAAGCCAATTTTAAGGAAAATGAGGTAGCTTATATATACCATAAAAATGTATTATCATTGGAACTGTACCAGAATGTCAAATCTCTACTCAGTAGGACAAGAGCAAGTGGTTCAATTCAGTTTCCAAAATTTGACCTACAAAAAATCTATTATAAATTGCAAGTTAAAAAAAACCTTTTTTTTTATGGCATTGGTTGGCGGACGAGCATATGGGCCAACTGATGGTAAGTGGTCACCACTGCCAATAGACAAAGGCGCTGTAAGAAATATTAACCATTCCTTACATCATGTTACATGTTATGTCCCTTGTGCCTGTAGTTACACTAGCTCACTCACCCTTCAAACCGGAACACAACAATACTGAATACTGCTGTTTGGCGGTAGAATACCTGATGAGTGGGTGGTACCTACCCAGACGGGCTTGCACAAAGCCCTACCACCAAGTACCACCTCGTAAAAATAGTTTGCAAAATCGATCGTAGCGTGTATAGCGATCTATCCTGTGTGAACTTTGGTGAGAGGACAGGTTTAATTAAGAGAAAGATTAACATTACATTAACAGCCTGTAAATTCCCACTGCTCCTCCTATCCCTTTGAGAAGAAAGTTTGGAACATATTCCACCACGCTGCTCCAATGGGTTGGTGAAATACATATGTAGCAGAATTTCATTTAAATTAGCCACATGTAGTTTTCCTGACGATGTTTTCCTTCACCGCCGAGCACGAGATAAATTATAAACACAAATTAAGCACATGTACCTATATTCAGTGGTGGTTGCCTGGATTTGAACCCACAATCATTGGTTAAGATGCACGCGTTCTAACCACTGGGTCATCTCGGCTTCTCTAATGCTAAGAGAAAGATAAACTCTGAATAATTACGATAATAATAATTAATATCATAATATAACATGTAACTATACTAACAATGTCATCCTTACATATTTCAGTCGTGGTGTCCAATCTCTAGGGAGGCTGCACCTGCACAGAACAGTGCACAAATATATGGGCAAACACACATTCACTCCAAATGTCTTCCCTCATCATTCATCATCAACGGAAATCTGACGCTTTAACGCGCTTTAAAGCTTTTACACGCGTTCTAAGGCACGGGACTATTATTACCTTATAACCTTTTACTGGCCTGATGTTATATATCACTTGAAGTAATCCATATGTTTTTAATTATTCAATCCCTCAGAAGAACTGTCACTATGTCTTGTTTTAATTAAACGTTGCAATCAAATGTGCAAATGCAGGGGACAGAGAGATGGGAAATCGATCTGACTGGAACACGTTTACATCGAAATGGAACGATTTAAATATTATATTTATTTACCCTAGAAACAATGACAAGTGAAGTAAAAATACATGAAGTAATTATAACAGTTTGATAAAGGGTTTCTGTTATAACGAAGAATAAAGAACCCATATTGACTGCATCGTGATGCTGATTGGTCATTTCCAAAATGTATTCGGATACGTATTGGTCTTAATGGTAACCGAGATCGTTTAAAACGATATGATTCATTATAAACGCAAGCATATATATTATAAAAAAAAAAACTTACCATCAATCCGACACCAATGGTTAAAGTTTAGAAATGTCAATGGTAAGATTTTCAGCAACCCGCTTTGAGTTGGTACCACTTACTCAACTGGTATTCACAAGTTGTCCATCTACGATCCTATGACGAAGTATTTACGATGTAAGTAGATTAAATTTCTCATAATATCAGTGTCTGTCGAGAAAGGTAACCTAATCACTTAATATATAGTGGTCAATATAAATGCTCGTGACAGTACAGTTTGATAATGGGTTTACATTAAATTTATCTTGTAAAATATATTTAAAAGTGCGCGTAAAACCTACTTGAATTTAGTCGAATCGATATGCTGTAAACGGTCCCCTAAATGCGGCTTTGTTCGCGTGGAATGTACAAACATTTACCAGTGTTTAATACAGCCGACATATTTTTTTGTCTGTTTTGAGTCCGTTCAAAAAATTATTCGTAAACGACAATAGTGTAACATCGTAATTCAAGCGTTGTTACATATTTTTTTATGTAAAAGAAGGTAATCCTTTACCATTAAATCATGCCTGGTGTGATATATTAATTTTAATATTGCTGAATTCAGGCAGTATAGGTATTAAAATATAATTGACGGAAAAGAGTAACGACTTATTTTCATACCGATTCTTCTCTATGGAACCTACATGCTGAACTTAGTTTTACAGTAAAATACAAAACATTAGCCACCTTCAGTGGTATTTTTTGATTGAGTATATATTTTAAAATATCGTTACAATATGATAATAAAATTGCATACTAAAACAATAATCTTGTACGTTACAATTTTATTAAGTATCTCTAATTAAGTCCCAAGAATTTTACTTTCCATCCATATAAACTACAGAAACATTTTTATTTGTGAAAGATATTTTTGTTACTGGAAGTTAAAAAGATGTCACCAGTGGTAGAGATCGAGTTTTTCTGTTAAGCAATTCTCAGGAGCAGACGGTTTCTGGGTTCAATGTTAACGCGCCCTGCTTTGTAATGTACGTTTGTCCTGCACATGAAATCTGGATTGAAAGATTGCCATCCCATTGGATTATGAGAGTGATAAAGACTGCACCTGTGTTTTGTCCAGTCATAAACCTTCACCACTAATCTTAACAATACAGTTATAATTTTACAATAAGGACGTTAAGCAGACCGGTAGAACATAATATTAACTTAACCGTTTATTTACAAAAGCAACATTAACAAAAACTATTTATAAATGAAATAAAAATTGTTTAAAACATACAATTTCCCCTATGTAACGCACTGGAATGTTTTTTTATTCCCAAAAGTAATTCTACAGCGGATGATTAAAATCTGGCCAAGTGCGAAACGCGCACTAAGAGTTCCGTACCACACTAGGGTTTAGACTTTTTTTGACTATTATTTGTCGATATAACACAGCAGTTTCGAGATAACATAACTATAGTAATGCTTATTCTGTGTAAATTTCAACTGACTAGCTTTAATTAACGCCAAACTTGCCGCAATACTTTGAACTTTTACAAGGGATTAAACATCTTAGATCCCAAGGTAGTGGTTTTACAATGTAAGGCTTCATTCACGCTGTAGTTCATTTTACAGCTACAGATGATTTTTATTTCAGTGATGGCGTATGATTTATTGATTGTAGGCGATGTAAGGAATGGTTAATATTGCTTACAGCACCATTGTCTCTGGGCGATGATTACCACTTACCATAAGGTGGCCCATTTGCTCATCCACCAACCTTTATCACAAAAACAGTTAAAATACGCGTCAGTATATAATATTATACCACAGAGCACAATAATATGCACTATAGGGTCAATATTTCTTACAGTCATAATCTCTATGGGTGGTACTGACCACCACTTACCATCAGGTAGAATATTTGCCAATATGCCTCAGTAAAAACAAATAATAGTCCAAATTAACAACCTTAAAACAGAAGAAATAAGAATAAGCTTACTAGAAATACAATTCTACGCTTAGATATGGAATCCTAGAAACCCCTGACTCAGCCAATATCGTCGTGAAATCACGTTTCGAGTATGTCGTTGATCCATTATTACCTGACCCTCTTAACTCTTATCCACACTTCATATACGATTTTCTTTGAGAACCATTGTACACGTACGAATATAACTTTCAGCGTTTATTTTTTTTATTTCCTTTTCAATATATGTTAAGTATAAGTTGAGTCTGTTTGAAATTTTTAATTTTATCTATTACGCTATATAGTAACAAAGTTATCATCAAACGACCCAACTATTTAAAAAAGCATTAACTGAATACTGCAAAAATAATATTAATTAAATATGTTTACGATTTTCTATTTATTACACACGCTAGATCTATACAGGTCTATTTTCACGAAGGCGCGCCCCTGCACGTTAAATTAGTAGCGGCGTGCACACATGCTTACAAGACGTCTTAGTGTGCGTGGGATGACGGCAAGACGGACAGCAAAAAAATACATATTCGATTATATTTTTAAAATTTATTTAATAAAAAGTAAATATTTTAAAGTGCCTAACGTGCCTTCATTTCTTAATATATCTATATTTTTCGCGTGATGTATACATAAAATGTTAGGAATTTACTTATGAACAATTTTAACCGTACCCAATGTTATACGTAATATTTCACAACAAAAGATTTAATTTATTCAGTAACAAATAAATATATAGGGTTGCACTGTAAATAATGTGCTGTAAACACATTTATGCCATATTCTAAAAACCCATCTATTTGACTAAATAAATATCCTTACAATTGGAATTTATAATATTAGAAAGAATATTATCTAAACTGTTTCGATTGTCTTGTTTAACATTGGCAAGTAGTGAATCAAGGTTTCAATTCAATTTCACAGCATAATAGTACCAGAACCGCTTTATCTACGAGTTGTTTTACGATCTTCGTCGTAAAAAATACATAAAATAAGTTTATGGAAAACTAGTCTTTTACTGCAGCTGCACTAGAATTTTTTAAAACAAACACTTTGTTACCTTGAGTAATTTGAAATACTCCAGATTACTTGGTCTATTCGTCATTTTGAATTTCGTCATTTAAAAACATGATTAAAGATTATTAATAAAACGTGAATTTAGTGTTTTGTTGATTTTCATGCGAGTTCACAAATCATTTGATTACATTACATACATTAACAGCCTGTAAATTTCCTACTGCTGGGTAATGGCCTCCAGTCCCTTTGAGGAGAATGTTTTTTAGTATATTCCACCACGCTGCTCTAATGCGAGTTGTTGGAATACTCATGTGGCAGAATTTCGTTAAAATACGACACATGCAGGTTTCCTCGCGATGTTTTCCTTCGGCACATGAAAATTCAGTGGTGCTTGCCTGGGTTTGAACCTAAAATCATCGGTTAAGATGCACGCGTTCTAACCACTGGGCCATCTCGGCAATCACCATTTGATTGTTTAACGTTAACGTCAGTTCTTCTCAGTATAATTTTCTTTCTGAGCCGATAACTTTACTTTTCAATATAATTCTGTAACATAACCAGTCAAAACTCTGTTTAAGGTCATATTTGAATGATGATTTTTTTTTGTTTTTGGAATAGAAAAAAAAATCAAGTGCCAAAATATAATTAATGTGATTTTTAAGACATTTTCTGCCTCGCACAACCACTCTGTGGAACCAGCTTTCGCTGGTGGCTCTGCCGAACCGATACGACGTGGGAACCTTCAAGATAGAGCATTTTCATTCCTTAAAGGCTGGCAACGCACCTGCTAGCCCCCTGGTGAACCCCCCCACCCTACCAAATGAGCCTCCTGCTTGTTTGTCCCTATAACATAAAAAAAAGAAATATTACTTTTGGGAAATTAGGTTTAAAGGTTTTACTTTATGTCACTAAGGTTGAATTTATTTTTTATAAATCTAGTTATCGCATGCATCTTAGGAGCTCAAAGCTTGCTTCATACCAACATTCGCTTTTACGGCAGACAGACAGTCAGGATTAATTTCGCGTTTATATTAGTAAAGGTAACAGAAGTTGTCTAATATTCTCATCTACTAATGTATTTTACTGTTTCAAGAAGAATTATCTAATGTGCTCTCCCATATAACCTTACTGGTTTTACTGGAATTTAAATTAAAAATTTACAAATACACAGAGACAAATATACCGCAATATGTATTTATATTTACGCACACTGTCATCCTGTTTGGTTTAACAGTTTCAATAAAACAATGATTAGAAAAAAGTATTAAAAATGAAGTACGTAAGTTTGATAAAAGAGACGATCAAACTTTTACTAATAATAAACAAATTAGTTGTGACGTTAAACGTAAAGGATCTAGTTTACGATAATTTTAAAAGTGATCAAGAATTAGCAGCTGATTTTAATGGTGATGAACAAACTGATGATATGGTTGATGATAGTGTTAGTGATAAAGAATTAGTTAGTTTATTAGAGGAAAAATATAGATTTGTCAATGACAATAGTTCTAAGAGATATCGTATTGAAAGCGATGGAAAAGTTTATCCAGGTATATTTAAATATGTTTATTTTATTTTCCTTAAATCACTTGAATTTTGTTTACTATTAGCATCGATTTTAAATAAATATTAATTGATAGTTTCTCGGTGCAAAAATATCAACATTAAACAATATAAAAATTACTTTATAAAATAATTATAAATACTAGCTACATGTTGCATCTATTCCTAGTATTCCTGATCCTTCCTGGTGTTGGAATTTTTGCAAACTATCAAATATTATTTCTTTAGCTTTCCACTTTTGAGTATTAATTTCACAAAAGACGATATTATTCTTGTGGGCTTTTATTATTTCATTAGTTGAACTGATAGGAAGTAACGTCCCAGTATTGAGCAAAGCCCTCATCTCACCTTCAAGGTAAGGCACGTACACCAAATTTCACTATGTTGCTCAAACACATGCTACATGTTACCTGACATTTATGTGGCTCACTCAAGATATTTTCCTTCATCACGAATCACATGATCACAATACGTTTATGATTCAACACATTAAAACTCATTTCAAACGAATAATAGTCGATTTTGATTGATCTATCGTACTTGCCATATTTTGATTTAATTAAAACCTCTTTACACGTGCACTAGTTTTCCCAGATTCGAAAAAGGATCGTCAACTCGCTTGGGCATTTCGAAGCTATGCAGTTCGTCGAATAATAGGCGGTATGGAAACTTGCATCAACCTGTATCCGTACAACGTCGCTATATCCAGAACTGGGAAGCATTGGTGTGGGGGTTCCATTATTGACGAACAGTGGATATTGACTGCTGGGCATTGTTTTGAATCGTAAGACCAATAAAAAAATAGTAGATCGCTTAAGTGCAAAGGAAATAGCTTATAATGGTATACTAAACTATATTATAGATCTCTCTTAGATTTATTATATAGTTATGTTGTTTTTTTTATAACTTGATTTTGTGGAAGAGCAAATGGGCTTTATGATGATAACTTGTCACGTCTGTCTAAATTCCCATAGACATCGGTTCCATAAGAAATTATAAGTATTCCATTCCATCAGCAAAGCGCCACCAAAATCTGCAAGAAACATGTTATGTCTGTTAACTGTATTTACACTGGCTAACTCTCCCTTCAAACTGGAACGCAACTGGACTAATTATTGATGCTTGGTGGTAGAAAATATGATGAGGGATGGTACATACCTAGACCTACCAGAGATAAAGGTACTAGATTACAAATAAAAATATACACTCATCATTTTCAACATATTATATATTTGATTTAGAACAGTCGTACTCACTTTCTCTCCGTTCTGATCTCCTGGTTACTGACTCTGTTGGTCACTAAAAAAAAATTGTTTTATCGCCGAAAAATATTAGGAAAAATCTTATAAACTAAATGATAAAAAAGTAATCGTATTGTGTATACGTATTGTGTTTATTATTTTTATATAATTAAAATCTAAAATGAAACTATTCCACAAGCTCACTGTCTCGTTTACTGACAACATTATTCGCTCGTAACAATAACTGCGGTATAGTTTTGGTTAAATTAATATTATTTTGGTAAATATTGGACGCATGCCAAACCTTTACATTTTCATATGAATTGAGTATATTTCATAGTAAAATTCATTTTAAAGAATATTTAACACATCAGCATGATATTATTTTAAATTTTACTTTAAAAAATATATACAGCGCTATTATTGGTAATTCGACGTATTCCCGTTAAGAGGTAATAGGGGTGACTATTTACGATAAATTTAACCCACATATGCATTATGCAAAAGTGAACCATTTTTAGGTTATCACGTTTTTTAGCTTTTTTCAAAATAAGTAAAAAAAAAGTTTCAATTTAAATCTAATTCTTCTGATTTATAAAAACTCAAAAATGGTTCACATTTGCATCATATAGGTTATATTAACTTTAATTATCTCATTTAATTTTTCTTTTGTTTCATGTACATTTAATTTCTACTCACACACACATTCTCACTGCATAGATTTTAAATACACAGTTATGCCTTTTCTGGTTAGATAGAGGTACCAACCCCTCAATTTTTATTCATCCATACTGAGTGGTATTGTGTTCAGGATTGAAGGGTCAGTGTAAAGGCACAAGGGTCACAATATCTACATCACGTGACCCGTTTGCCAATCAGCGTATTTCAATAAAAAAACTCCACATAAATGATGAATATGACAATTAAGTAGTTTTGACGCGGGTTTGGATTTATAGTTTTCGGTTAAGGTTCACTGGTTCAAAAAAACTAGGTCATCTCGGATGGTCTAAAGTGAATAAATTAGCATTATTATTAACATTAGCAGCCCGTATATGTCCCACTGCTGGGATAAAGGCCTCCTCTCCCTTTGAGGAGAAGGTTTGGAGCATATTCCACCACGCTGCTCCAATGCGGGTTGGCGGAATACACATGTGGCTAAATTTCGTTGAAATTAGACACATGCAGGTTTCCTCACGATGTTTTCCTTCACCGTCGAGCACGAGATGAATTATAAACACAAATTAAGCACATGAAATTTCAGTGGTGCCTGCCTGGTTTTGAACCCGAAATCATCGGTTAAGATGCACGCGTTCTAACCACTGGGCCATCTCGGCTCTAAAGTGAATAAATAAGAAAATATATTTGCTTTAGGGCTCATGATGGTGATAAGCGGAAACTTGTTCCATTTATCGTGAGGGCAGGGAGCTCGTTCCACAACCGCGGCGGATATCAAGCTAGAGTGAATAAGGTACTCTTATTTACATTATAATATAAACGCTGAAGCCCTAGAAAGATTATAAAGTTCCCTAAACGATGTACGGCTACAAAATATGTATATAGTCGCATCATAGAGGGTTATTGGTAATTTCCGTTAGGCGGTAATAAGGATGATTGTTTGCGATAATTTTAACATATGGGGATATGTCAAACGAAACCATTTTTGAGTTTTCACGTTTTTTAGCTTTCTTCAAAGTAAGTCAAAAATGCAACTTCAAATTTAAATCAATTTTTTCTTCGGATTTATAAAAACGATTTAACACCCAACCCAACCCAACAGCCTTGAGAATATCCACCGTGGCTGAAATCGGTCAGGTGGACATATTCTTCACGTTTTGGCTGGCTATGGTAAATTTGTAGCTGTCGTAAATTTGCATTTTATTTTGTATATTAAAGTTACACATTTTTTAGCCCTAAAACTTTTGACAAATTGTTCGTTCAAATCCAAAGGTTATCTTTTATCATTATAGGTTTTCTTTCCAATCGGCTACTCGCCTGGTAATGCAGACTTCGACTATTCGTTGCTGCGGCTCGACAGGCCTCTTCCTATTGGACGAAACATAGCCGTCCTCAACTTACCAGCTAAGGATTTCGCGATCGAACCTGATGACATTCTGATCGTTACTGGATGGGGAAGCACGCATGTGAGTAGCGTGATTTGATTATTGGTGAAGCTGAAATAGCTTAATGGTTAAAACATGAGCATTTTGATTGAGGATTGGAGATTCGAACCGGACCAGCACCACAAAATTTTCAAGCACTTGATTTGTATTTATAATGTATCTCGTGCTCGACGGTGAAGGAAAATATCGTTTGTTAAATAAGGTTAATACGCATTATATATCATAAATATATAATGCGTATTAACCAATCCGCATTTGAACAGCATGGTGAATACCCGGAAACATTAGCCCAGCAGTGGGACGGTTAATTTTTCATTACTTTGATTATTATTAATAATAAAGTGTAATTCTTCAAATATACTGATTATTATGTCGCCTGAAGATCGACATAACTTTGTAGCGGTTGAACGTTTTCCTTTTAAAGAAGTACATACTACTCGCCGAGTTTCTTACGGTTTCCGACACATTCAGAAGGATAGCACTTGAAAATTTAAAAGCACTTGAGAAATCTCTTCGAATTCGAAATTCAAACTTGATTTGAAGCGCTTTTATTTGTACGGTTATTTTAAAAATCGAAAGAGTTTGTTTGGGTATATTTAAAACATCTGATTAAGTCAAACATAATTTTTTTGTGGTATTGTTATCTTCCGGCTTGACTGGTAGGTGAGCAAAGCATAAAGAACATAACATCTTAGTTCTTAAGGTTGGTGGCTCATTGGTGATGTATGGCCAATATCTGCAGGCGGTGGTGACCACTTAACATCGGATGGTCCATTTGTCGTCTACCAATTACATAAAAACATGCTGTAATAAATATAATATCTAATGTCTACATAAAACACAAAGAACTCGCTTGAATCATAAATTATTACAACGGAATGTGTTGAAAAGGCTAATAGCTGGAATTCATCTCTTAGATGCATCCCCTTAAAGATTAAAACAGCTTCTTTCTTTAAGAAAAACAACTGCATTTCTTTGTATAGAAATTTCACAATATGTGATGAGTTGGCGCAGAGTGGGGATTATCGTAGAAGCATAGTTTAAAAATAGTATTACAATATTGCTTTTAGAATAGTTGTACCAGTTTCCCTTTTCGACTTTGCAAGCGTTTTGCCCGAGATATTTTTAACCAATGGAAGATTAAAAGGCGTTAATAAATAAATTAATTAGGTGTTAAGATGCTGAAAATTGGGGGTGACTATTATGTTTTTTTTATGTAAGTTATCAAAAAAAAAAAATTGAGGTCGCAATTTTTTTTCTAAACGCTATGTTGAAAGCAAGATATATAACTGCCAAACCGATTAATATAATATAAACAGCGATTTATTTAACTTAAATATCGAACAACTTCATTTTAACGATGTATAAAGGATAAGTATGACGTCAGATATATGAGAAACTTTTTTCCTTCTTCAGTAATATCAAATCCAAAAGATCAATAAATAGCTTTGTATTAAATAAATCGCAATAACCCCGAAGAGTTTGAATTTGAAGTTCTGAACTAAAATGTTTAATTTGTGTTTATAAGTCATCTCGCGTTATTCGGTGAGGAAAAACGTCGTGAGGGAACAACGGATGAGAATCTGCCACGTGCATCTACCAACCCATATTGGTGCAGCGATGCTCCAAAATGTCTACTCAAAAAGGGTGAAAAAGCCTTCCATTGGGGTATTAACAGTTGTTACTTTAAGGAGTCGAGTTTCTTCAATGATGTCACGAAATATCTTAAACACAACGTCCTTTGACGAGAGCTTATTCTATGTAAGCCGATTTAGTTTGAAAATGCATTCTCCTCAGAGTGCTTTGTGTTGTGGAGTCTTTAACATAGCTTCCGGTTTCCTAGGCAGCCTCACAGGTACATTGAAGTTTAATACTATTATCGTGCTTCATACAATACTAATATTATAAACAGGTTGCTTTCATTTTTTAGTATTTTTAATAATTCACGTAAAATTAATAATCCGATGGATGAGAAAATTATACATTATTCAAATTTATAGTTGAAAGTCAGGTTTATGGTATGTTAATTAGCTTTAATAGGCGGAAGGGCAAAACGGCCACCTGATGGTAAGTGGTCACCACCACCCATAGAAAATGGCGCTGTAAGAAATATTAACCATTCCTTACATTACCAATGCGCCATCAATCTTGGGAACTAAGATGTTATGAATATTTGATTTGAGTAGGTGGTACCTAACCGAACGCAAACACTACCACCAAGTAGAGTTTGTATAGTTTTTGAGATATATCATCTTATTAGCCGGAGAGAACATTTTCGGTGCAGAATCTTTCGAAGTACAGAAGCTACGAAAATAAACAGATGCTTATAAAGTTTGCGTTGAAGTGTGCCACTTCACAATGTCTACAGAAAAAATGGCAACAGCAACACTTGGTGGTAGGCAAACTAACAGACTACTCACGGGTTTGTTGTACAGAATTTATTAGTTGTTAGTTCGTTTTAATTACTGCAAACATTCAGTTTCAAAGATCAATAGTGGTACGTCGTGGGAGCGGACGCAGCTGCAAAACCAACATTACTTATATATTCGTACATCGGGATCGCTTGAGAGTTGATAGCAAAACTCTCAGTGTGATTGTTTGACCTGGATGTTGAAAGTTTATTTATACGTTCATTGTTTCATTTTTTGATCTGACACATTTAGATATTGGTAACATTTTAAAACAATGAAGAGTAACTCGAGCTTGTTGGCCAAATACAAAACTCGACTAGGTTTTATAATTCGTGATTATATTGAATTTCAGTGGCTAAAGATAATCTCGTGGTGGAACCTGCATGTGTTAGAACATCGTATCAAACAAGACTTAAAGCTCTTAATTCTTACATTTCTGATGTTTGGCTAAAACAGACTCGAAAAGTAATTAAATGTGAAGTCTTATTTCATTTGTTTAATTAAAATGTAATTAATTACGGTTCTATTTACAGCAATTTTGACGCTTTTCGTTTTGGATGAGTCCATTGTCACAGAAAGTTTTTCGTAATTAATGCTATGACGGTACTCGACTAACGAGATAATTAAATAAAAGAACACTTTGAAGTAGAGTTTTTTTTTTGGGTCAAACAATTAAAATTGACAGACTTGAATAGTCATACTTTTCTTAGCAGATGTACAGAGTAAACATAATGCTTTAAATGTCCCACTAATAGGCAAAGGCCTACCTTTTTAAAGAGAAGCTTGGAAAGTATTCGAGTGATCTGAGGCGGAAGGGTGGATTCCGCAATAGTATAATGTTGCAAAATTTCATCTGACATTACAGGAAACCGGCTACGGTCATATACCAGAAAGGTTGCGCTTCGTTCCGGTACCGATAATGAAGCTACAGGAGTGCCAGGAGGCTTACCGCTTTTACATCACCCCGAGGATGCTGTGTGCAGGATACGCGACTGGTGGAAAAGATGCATGTAACGTGAGTAACGGTAGAGGTTCCCAATTAGTGGTATCAGGATACACACCGTAGTAACTTGGTGCGAAAAAGATGATGTCTTATCTTTACTGGAATAGATACTTTAAATTGGAATAGATTAAGATTTAAGAGTAAAATGAAATAACCAGGAAGTGATTTTCATTCCAAATGTCATATATGAACTCACCAGTTCTGTACGTTTGACACAAAAATACTTCTAACATTTTTTTCTATGATTTATCAACAAGCAGTTTGTTTGCTTCCTGGAAATTTGTAACAAAACCATATATATACACAGCCCAAAAAAATAATTATTAACTCTATAAATGGGAATAACAATTTAGTTTTTTTATACTGTATTTTCTTATTATGTTTTTGATTTCCACATCGGATTATTGTAAAAAGAATTTCTCATCCGATCCTTAAGTACGGAAAATGAAAACCACTTTTAGAGCTTCGATGCACCGTGAGTGTACAGCGTAACGCTATACAAAACTTTAGTGTTTTCCCACTTCGAAAAGTTCGAAAACCACTGGTGTTCGGTAAAACGCCGAAGTTACAAAGTATATTGTATTAAAACTTTTTCCATGAGAAAATACATTTATTTGCAAACTTTTATTGTTATCGGTCAAAAACTAAAACCAGTAAAAGGACCACACCAGATATTTATTTAATATTATTAAAAAAGTAACAAAATTTACTAATGCTATAACGTCATAAGTATCTCCAATAATAATGATGTCATTCTGATCGATATATAGCCACGGCGGGCAATCTCAAGGCAGACCAGCCAACTCGTGTGCGCAAATACAGGTGCACTCTCTATTGACTCATACTCATAATCCGATCGGACGGCAAATCTGACCCGACCGGACAAAGTTCACACTTGTTGAATGTACACCCTTCTAACTTCCAGACTTCGGGCTATTACTAAGAATTTTTCGATAGAAAAAACCAATCATTTTTATTGGGCCGACATGGGGTCAACCCATGATCTTGGGATCAGTGGCATTATATCTAGTCACTACCAACGAGGCAATCAATATTGATAGTGGCCACAATGTTAATCTAAAAGACCTCACATCCATTTTCCTACCAATGGATAGGTGTCTGTATCCATGAGCCTCACTTTTATTGGTTACATTCTTATTGAGTGCGTCTTTGGTCAATCCATTCTATAATATTAGTTTTAATTTATTTTAACAAGAGCCGTGATGGCTCAATGGTTAGAACGCATCGTAACCGACTATTGCGGGTTCAAACCCAGGCAAGCCCCACTAAATTTTCATGTGCTAATTTCAACCGATGGTAGATGGTAGGTTTGACTATCAATAAGCAAATGTAAACACTTCTATATTGAATAAAGATTTTTGACTTTTGACTTTTTGACAACGAAATTCTGCTACATGTGTATCCAACATTGGAGTATCGTGCTGGAATATGCTCCAAAACCTTCTCCTCGAAGGGAGAGAAGGCCTTAGCCCAGCAGTGGGAATTTTACGGACTGTTTATGTTGTTATTTTAGCATGACTCCGGTGGTCCAGCAGTGAGAGACGGCGTTCTTATTGGAATAGTTTCATTTGGTGGTAAAAAATGCGGTGACCCTCGATCCCCTGGTGTCTACAGTCGCGTCGCTGAGATCACCGAATGGGTGGAAGCGACCATATCTGATAACGAAGCGTATACCGTCCCGGAGCTAAAGACGAAGATTGAAAAAGCAAGACAGAGAGAAAGAGAATTAAAAAAGTTAGTTTCTTATGGCTACAATGTGTGTAATTAAAGTTGATGACGTAGTGTTTAGAGCTCGTGAATCTTAAAATCGAGATTTCGAAACCTAAGCTAGCAGTACTGAGTGTACTTATCTCGCATACGGCGTTAAAAAAAAAACGTCGTGAGGAAACCTTTACGTGCCCTATGATATCTTGCTACGTGTATTTACCAAACTGCATTGTTATAGAATAATCTCGAAACGTTCTTTGGAAAGGAGATACGTATGGTATGCAGAGCCCACGGTATATTCACGAGCTGATACTTTACTATTATTAAAATTTGAGATATCGTCAATTATTTTTTTTTATAGCAAAATAAATCAATCAGATGATAAATATTTATAATCGATTATGTTTCCCTTTACGTTTCTGAATAAAATGACTAAATCGTCAAACAGACCTGGATTCTGGTTAAATCCAAAAAAAAATATTTTTACGAAAAAAATCCCTTCAATAGTATATAGTAATAATCAATCACTTGATGGTAGGACTTTGTGCAAGCCCGTCTGGATTACCACCCACTCATCAAATATTCTATTATACATCTGAGTTCCCAAGGTTGGTGACGCATTGGCGATGCAAGGAATGGCTAATATTTCTTAAAGCGCTATTTTCTATGGGCGGTGGCGACCACTTACCATCAGGTGGCCCATATGCTCGTCCTACTATAAAATAAATAAATAATAGAGCAGTAATTCCGGTTTATCTATCGACATTTATTAAGGAGTTCCATTGTTTATATATAATAGAGTTGGGCCCGACTATACATAAAATATGAAATCGTAGGACCTGTTCCTTTTTTTAAAATAAAAAAACAAAAAATTTTCATTTTCATAATTCTAAAGTTCAGTCTTTACTAATAAGAATGTTTTAATAACAGATTAAAGTTTGTTCATTTGCCGTTCAAGTATATAATATAAGGCAGAGTTGCCTGATGTTATTGTTCGTAATATTTGATATTAATGAAATAACTTGCTAAAGAACTATTTCTTTGTAACTTCAGACGCTACCAAAATTAATATAACGCTCGAGACTACATCGTGAAATTTACACAATCTATAAGAATATCTACCCTAAATAACTTCTCGATCGTTATCATATTATATTTTTAATAATCCGTTTCATTTTCATATTATTAATTTCATTTCATTATTATTATTATTCAAAGAATAGCAATTCCCGAAATTATTTAACGAATTCCTATTATTCCTATTTACCCTTTTAAGCTTATCACTTGTTAGGAGTGGGGACGACAATAGCCCAAGGGATCAGGATAGATCCTGCGACTTTTTACATCTCTTCATCATCTTTTTTTTCTTCAGTAATAACTGGTAATTGATCACCACTGCTCATAGGTCAGGCCAATTAGAAGTGATATTAAGAATCCCTTACGTCGCCCATGCAGCACAGTGGACACTGAGGACTCATATCCCTTGTCTCTGTAGTTACAATCGTCTCACCATTCTAACTTGAACATAACAACACTACGTATTGCTATTTGGTGGTAGAGTATGAGGTTAGTGGATGGTGCCGAGAGGAGCTTGCACACATTTAAAACATTTACTTTACTTGAAATGTTAGCGTGTGTTTGTCTATTTTAGCAAACTGCATTAAAAACACTCCCGCTTATCATACAGAACTGAAATGTTAAGACAGTTTCGATAACAATATTTTTAATGAAATGCATGACCTGATTCTACGCCCCGGGTTGGCTCTAGTTAAGGGAACTCCTCAACATTCAACAACACAGATACGATAATCTATATTTGTATTCCATATTCAAAAATAATAATCCGCGCAGTATTTTCTTCTCACAGCGCATTCAAATAAAAGGTTTTACGATATTCTTAAAATATTTTCTTCTTGTAGATTCAAGGCGCGTGTTGAAGAAAAGAAAAATAAGATAAAGAATTGGATCCGCGAAACGCTGAAATCTCCAACATTCCTTCAACTGGCTAAAAAGAAACTCGCCGAAGCCGGTTTCAGTGTCCGAAGGAACTTTCAGCGAATACAGGATGAACCGGAAGTACTGGATGAAAGAAATATGGATGAAATTAATTTGTCAAATCTTATAAACGAATCGATTTTGGAAGATGAAAATGAAAACGAATCAGAATTACTTCTGAGAACATTGGCGATGCAGGAAATTATATTAAACGGGAACAGTGAGGAACGACTGGTTTCCAAAGACAGTATTGAAGAAGTTGAAGCTCTAGTTGCGTATCTAACGAAAATATAATAATAATAATACATAATAATAATTATTTCTCCTCCAAAAATAAAGAATACCTAAATAGTATTGTATTTTTTTATAAATAACCTTATCGAAGGTGTAAAGATAAATAAATTATAGATGAACATATTCCAAGCGATTTTCTTAGTAGTTGTCGCCCCACGCTCGCGTTTTAAAGGATGATCGTCATGCGTATCTAACACCTATGTACTTCCTTGAGGTTTAAGCATCTCTCATACAAAATTCCATTTCAGATTGAGATTTAAGATCAGATTCAGAATTCAAGTTCGGTGCAATGGTTTGGTCAAGACAGTGTAGTATAACTGAGACACAGATAGACAGATAGACTTTTATGTTTATAATATTATAAATTTATTCTAGTATAGATTACTGATAGTGCTAATGTCTTAAATAAGGTTCTCTAAAATCGAAATAGTTTTTTTTATTTATTTCAGTGTGTTACACATAAAACACCTATACTAATCTAACCATAACAGGAAAAGAGATAAATAAACAACAAATTGATGAGATATTATCGGCTGACAGCTCGATTAGTCTATGATATTCACTATGGATTTGCGAAAAAATTGCGTTTTGAACGTCGACGAAACTGTTATCGGAATTTTGGAAGTAAAATTAAAATGGTAATAAGTAGTGTAATAGTGTTGTATTGTAAATAAAGATATATTAATCATAAATTTTTAGTAGGGGACAATATAGCTGAGTTATTAGCAAATCGCATGAAATACGTAAATCTTAGGTTTGTTTATCTTTTTTCCTACTTCCATTGGAAAAGGCTATACCTACATAAAGATACTACAAGCACAACTACGGTACCTACTATTTAGATTCGTGATAAAAGGAATTAGTCTTTTAGTGTTTCAAAATTCAAATTGACAGACTAAAATTAATTAGTAAATTTATTGAATTAAAATTTAATAATTATTAAACTGTATTTTTGTATTGGCAATAGCGATATAAAATATTGTCGACAATTAAACACTAAATAGCGACAACTAGCGTCCAGTTGTTTTACTTCTTGGTTATTTATACTTGTATAGTTAGTAGCGCCATCTATGAAATATACTTAGAAGTAATTTAATGAACTTTAAAATATTATTTTAATATAACATTATTTAATGAAGGAATTATATTTATAATTTCCTTTCAAAAACTAATTATATATGGCTTTTTAGTATTATTATTCGTAATTTAATATAACTAAGTGAATAGTGTCATCTACTGGCAACTAGTACAACAAATGGTTCAGAATACTGCCGCTAGGTGGCGGTATATTACTCTTTTTTTAATATTAATTTGTATCTTTTTTGACTTTTTATATAAATAAAAATTAAAAATAGTTACTATACAAAATACGACCGCCTGAAATGGTGGCAAGAATGTTAGCAGGATTGTCCATTTGAATCACAATCCCGATCCTATCACCGTCATATTTTGTTATTGACTTGATAATGTTGTAAAATATAAAGCTTGAATCTCATTTTATGTACCATTGAATAAATTCAATTAAATATTTCATAACTCAGTTACATAACTTCTTATAAGTCGATATACCGCAAAAAAAAACGAGGATGAATTATCCAGTAAAAAATAAATTTGATTATTATTAATAAATAAATTTGAAATGAGTCCAGTATCTTAATTCATTGGTCAAGTATCAAGATTGTTTGACGGTAGTAGAATTTACTTAATTTTTAAATTAAGACAATTTTGAATAATCTTAACATTAACCACATTACACCATATTAATTTTTTTTAACTTTAAACAATGTTATCACCTTGTACCCGTAACAATTAATATGGTGGTAGCGCTTTGTTCGCCTCAGTGGGTACCACCCACTCATTACATATTCTACCGCTAAACAGCAATACTTAGTATTGTTGTGTGGTAACCACTTTCCATCAGGTGGTGGTCATCCATTAGTATTAGTAACCCAAGAAAGACAAACTGATGTCCTAGTATTACTGTATTTTATTGACACTAAGCGATACCCTAACACTTCTATAGACGTGAAGGAACCATCAAACCGGAACTTAGCATAATACTGATGGTCGGTGGTAGAGTTAGTGATAAGTAACATCTAAACCGAACCGAATCAAACAGCTGAGATGGCCCAGTGCTTAGATAGCTTGCATCTTAACCGATGATTACAAGTTCAAAGTCATGCAAGCATTACTGAATTTGTTTATAATTCACGAAAACATCGAATTTCAATGTAATTCTGCAACATTTGTATCCACCAACTCGCATTGAAGCAGTCTGGCGGAATAAGCTCCAAAATCTTCACCTCAAAGGAAAGGAGGCCTAAGCCCAGCTGTAAAACAGTTACGGGCTGCACACAAGCAAATTATACCATCAATATTTATTTATTAGCATCAATCGTAAGGAAAACTAAATCTCATAATAAAATGTCAGTAACAATATTTTCTCGTCGCCTTTAAAAAAAAAATCAACACCGCAATTTTACAATAAACATTTATTTGCAAACACGCCTCGTATTATCCTAACCTCATTATAATGTTTAAATTACTCATAACATCAGATTATCAATGCACTTTCAGGAAAAACTGGAGAGATCAGTGCACGATAAAAATGCACGTCTGATAAAACGAGGTCATTAAACTTATATGCGTTATATAAATTAATACTATCAGTTCAGTAACTTGATTTTTGCGATACGATTAAAAGGATATATAATTGATTTAACTCGAATTTTAACTGAAGTTTAGAAGTTAACTCAATGATATGATTTGAGTGAGCCGTGATCTTTTTGTATCGGAACGGCCTCTGAACTAAAATTTACTGATTCATATCAAGTCTACGAATAATGATTTTTTACGTTTTTAATTACTCAATTCGTTTAACGTCGTGATGAAACCTACATGTACCTAAAGAATTTCTTTCACGTGTGTGTATGTCTAGTGTGGAGGAATGAGCTCCTAGCTTTCTCCTCGAGAGGAACCTTTTGCCCAGTTGTGAGACTTTACTAATTTCCGTATCACAATTTTGATTTAAATATTCAAGTTGATTTTTACGAGCACTATTGAATCGTCATTTTACAAATGATATTAAGTGAAGCTACCACCGGTTCGGAATGTAGATTCTACCGAGAAGAAACTGCAAGAAACTCAGTAGTTACTCTTTTTCAACATTTAAAATACAAAGCTATGTTAGTTAAATACAGTTATATATGTATGTATAATATATCCTGCTTGGAAGTTGATAAGTATTATAGATTAAGTATTTAAGAGCTAAATAATAATATGTCATTTATTTATATCAATAAATTAATGTCTCAAAATAAGTTGATCAGTTTTTTTTTTTTTTTATAAAAAAATATATGATATTTTAGAGATCTTTCATACAACGTGTTGGCGTATCTCTTATAGATTTTGCAACGGTAAGCGCAAGGACCGATAATCTTGTCCAAGTAAGAAATTCTCAGTCCGTTCGCATAAGGTAAATACCTCATACTATATGCAATATATAAACATACTTTTTACAAAGCGATCCGGTGGCGCCCGCCAATGAGGCGGAGAGGGTACCGCTGCTTTTTTAGTGGGTATTCCGGTGTACCGGGGCGCATCTTGGTCACCGGCTAGACCCACATACCCACATACCCGGCGAGTCCAACTGCCACGTAGGGGAAACGCGTAACCCCTTTTTTCCAGCGGAAAAAACGGTAGGCGGACGAAAAATTTTAGTTAAAGTAAGTGTTCAGTGTGTGTGTGTGTGTGTAGAGTTGAAATATTGATAATACAAAAAATATTTATTGTTTTTAGTTTACTTGATTAAAATAATACTTTTGATTTGATTTGATTTAATTTGATTTGATTTATTTATTTATTTATATACAGAAACATTTTTTTTTGCATATATTTCATTAAAAAAAACATACTTAATTATTCCTTATATATTTTCAGCCTCCCAACCCATTTCAAAATATTCAATTGCTTTACGAAGTCGGGTTGCTAGAAATATTATAGATTCTCTATCAGACCACGTGTTGGGATAATAACGTTATAATATGATCCTTCGCCTGACTGATAGTGTGCTGTTGACTCGGTTTTTGAACTCTGCCCATGTTTTGAATATCGGACGATGGCATTATATTTTTTAATATTGCGTAAAGTTTATTCGAAGCGAGTCCCGATAAAATACATACAAGATTGTCCCTCCCATTAAACTCCCTCCCTTAAAGTGGTCATTTCCAAAAACCCTTTCTTTAGTTATCTTTTCTTTATTAAATAAACCCTGTTACAAATTTCCGAATTTGCCATCGCCAATGCTCCGCCAATTTTGGGCTGTAGGATGTTATGACCCTTGTGCCTGTAGTTACACTGGACCACTCATCCTGATCACAAAATAGTTATTGCTGATTGACGCTAGAATATGATGTATCTGAGACTTAAGATAGGCTTGTTTTTTGTTTTGATTTAATTGCACTGTAAACTGATGAACCCTTTTTTAAATGTCATTTTTAATGTCAAATACATTGATTCGCTGTATAATCGGCCAGTAATTTTTTTTCAGCTTTCTAAAATTATTCTTTTATTAAATTTAATAATTAACAATCAAGAATCCTCTTTATTTTTCTGCACATCTACGACTGGAGCTCTTTAAATTGAGACCATAAACGTTTTTTATGAGCAGCTATTGTCTCATAATCACTGGGACAAAACCTGATGGTAAGTGGTCACCACCATAGACAATGGCGTTGTAAGAAATATTAAGCATTCCTTATATCACCAAAGCGCCACCAACCTTGGGAACCAAGGTGTTACGTCCGTTGTGACTGTAGTTACACTGGCTCACTGACCCTTCAAACCGGAACACAACAATACTGCTGTTTGGCGGTAGAATATCTGATGAGTGGGTGGTACCTACCTAGACGGGCTTGCACAAAGCCCAAGTACATTAACAAGTAAATTAATTAATATATAAGATTTTATAATACAGAATGCTTCATCGACTTCCGTGTCATCTCCAAGTCCAAATGACATTTGTGAAATGTCAATAAATAATTGGATTTTCTTATTAAACTTTCCATTTTGCTTAAATATAAAAACAACCTTTTTTAATTTATCTAGTCTAACAATGCAGCGTTGACTTAAAAGTGATAGAATTGAGTCTTCTCAATTTGCACGCTCTTACGTAGCTGTTTGCAATCATTATACAGGTGGTTCTATTAAATCAAATCAAATAAAAACATACTTTATTCAAGTATGCTTTTACGGGCACTTTTGAATCGTCATTTCACAAACCGAGCCGAGATGGCCCAGTGGTTAGAACGCGTGCATCTTAACCGATGATTTCAGGTTCAAACCCAGGCAGGCACCACTGAAATTTCATGTGCTTAATTTGTGTTTATAATTCATCTCGTGCTCGGCGGTGAAGGAAAACATCATGAGGAAACCTGCATGTGTCTAATTTCAACGAAATTCTGCCACATGTGTATTCCGCCAACCCGCATTGGAGCAGCGTGGTGGAATATGCTCCAAACCTTCTCCTCAAAGGGAGAAGAGGCCTTTATCCCAGCAATGGGACATTTACGGGCTGCTAATGCTAATGCAAATTTCACAAACTAAATTAACTGAAGCTAACGCCGCGCTGCCGTCAGTTCGGAATGTGGATTCTACCGAGAAGAACCGGCAAGAAGCTCAGTAGTTCTTTTTTAACATTTAATTAAATAGTTTAAATAGTTAAATACAATTGATATACAATGTTTATACTAATATTATAAATGTTTTCTATAACTGAACCAATTTAGATGGAATTATGTATAGAGATTTGAATCCCGAGGAGATTTTTTCATTCACCCCTCGAGGGGGCAAATTGTGTGGTGACGGTTGGTGGGATAGGTAAAATTTTATAAATGTCCTGCGGGAAAAGGTTCAGCTAGTTATACTATAAATTCGAATGTCAGTTTGTTTATTTGATACACATTAACGCTTTAATGAATCAATCGATCATCAGGAAATGGATTAGCCTTTTGACAGATGTACAAAAAAGTCATAGGGCATCTAATGTCTGCCCCCCTCCCATTCGACTGAAACAGTGGACGTAAACAAATCTTATATATATAAATGTTGTCATATTAGTTCGATTTCATATAAATTAATTTATTTCGGATCATGTATAGTACGTTGTTAGTTTATATAAACTTAATAACTATGTCAGTATGAAAATACTTCTGAATTTGCTACTATCTTCTAAGCTTGGGAGACCCCCATTGCTCAACGAACACATAGCAGACTACTATTGCTACTGCGATGCAGCAATGAAGCTCATTATTTTCTAATAACAGCAAAAAAAACCCATCGATATGAACCTGGGCAAATATTCCTAACTCACAAGCCACGACAGGCTTAACAGAACCCTGAATGTATAGCACATACTAGACCTCTATACGGTTTGACCGAAATCTTCAGTTCGCATATTCGAGTCTTATATGCATTTGTTCATTGTGATTTTTACAACACTAATTTTGTTGCAGTTAGCTTCGGCAGTACATCAACTTGTCTACTTTTCAACCAATCAGCAAAACCAGTGGTATAGTTGTGTATGTACGCGACATTAACTGCTAGGCTTCGCTAGTAAATAATAGAATAGTATTAGTCATTACAGAATTGAAATTAATCATGATTATTAAATACTATTAATTTATTTATCAATAAAAATATATAGATTAGTTCAATCACGAAGGCGCCCCTCCAAGTTAAAACATTATCAGCGTGCGTTAGTGTGAGTGAGGCACTCTCTTACATACCTACAGGACGACTTAGTGTGCGTGAGACGACTATAGACGTGAGATACAAATGTGATTATTTTATTGAGTTTATTTTAATAAAATATAAGATTCTTTTCGAATGATTAAATCTAAATTATATTTAAGTTATATTATACTTCTGTATAACGATTTAACAAAATGTATAACTACCGTTTGGGAAGTGTCGAATCTACCGACAAAAGCCGATGAGAACTATATTGGAATATAAATGTCGATAGATATATACATAAATCAGTACATAGTTCATCGAATATCACTCTTAAAACTCTTTGTACAATATACGCCTATAGATGTCAAAGATCACCTATTGTGTCAAAAGTACTAGATTTCAAAGCTTTAAATTAAAAATAACAGTTAGAAACAAAAGAATTGAAATAATACAAATAAATTAAAACTAGAAATATAAGTGCGAAATTACTTTAATTTAAAAAAAGAACTTATTGTCGTCACTATTCCTTCAACAAGCTCACAGTGACACCAGAATATTATTAGCAAATATAATTATTATAGGCAGTTACAAAAACTAATAAAATATTTAACAATTCGAGTCGTATAATTAAAAATAAAAGTGATAATATTGTCAGTTAAAATTTACGTAAAACGTTATAAAATTAAATCACTCTGTATAAAATGTTGTTCCGGTCTAGTTGCCAGGTAGCCTGGTTGCCGATTTTCTTACATAACACTGCGGTAACTTTATGGCAACCAAGAGACATTTACCGACATCGTATAAAATATCAAATTTATTTTATTCCACTTAAAATACACATTATAAAATGCTTGTGTTTGTTTGTGTGTTTGCTACAAAAATTAACCTAGAACTGCTATACGATTTATGTAGTTTGGTATAGATTACGATTCCGTCGGATAATAAATCATAGGAAGGTAGTTTTTGTTCCGGTTTGAAGGATGAGTGAGCCAGTGGAACTACTCTTGCATGGGACGTAAAATTATGTAAGAAATTGTTTTAATTTCATACGGCGCTAATGTTTATTTGCAGTGGTGACCAGTTATCATCGGATGGTCGATTTGCTTGCCCCCCTACCGATACCATAAAAAGTGATAATATTTCCCAAATCTTCTACATATTATATAAAGTATAACATAGTACTTGGTGTGAAAAAGTATTGTCGAAAGAGCCTTCTCTTTAAGAAGACGAGCCTACCAGTGAGATATTTTCGATTTGTTTTTACAGATGGAGCTGATATCATAAATGTTGATTTCGACTATGGCAGCCCACCTTAAGGAAGACTAATAAACTGCTTGAAACAGATAGCGCAGAAGCGTATACGCGGAAAATTTCTATTCTAAGGTAATAATCAGATGAGACGGAAAATCTGTCTGGAAATCAGTGCAAAAGCAAAAGCTTTTCATCATCTCTGAGGTTCCTTCTTGCTGCTTCCTTCAGGACTTATTGGTAAAGAAGGCATATTATTCGATACAAGATTATATAGATGATAAAAAAACGTGGAGTTAATGCTTATTGACTTCCAAGCAGGATATATAACATACATATATAATTGTATTTAACTAATATGATTGTATTTTTAGATGTTGAAAAAGAGTAACTACTGAGTCTCTTGCCGGTTCTTCTCGGTAGAATCTACATTCCGAACCGGTGGTAGCTTTACTTTAAATAGTTTGTTAAAATGATGATTCAAAAGTGCTTGTAAAAGCCTACTTGAATAAAGTATATTTTGATTTTGATTCACAGCATTATTCACTAATAGAAGCCTTTGACTCAGCACAAGATCGCTAAATTGAGTTAAAATTAAGCATAGTTATGTCTGTTGCGACGAGTACGCTTATTGAAAAAATATGTTTGGAAACTTCAATTGTAACAGTGGAAAAAGGAAGGTTACTTTGTATGAATTTCACTCGTTAATTCGAGACGGGTAGCTTTTTAAATAAACGTTATAAATATTAATAGACCGGGAAATGATGACACAAAATATTAGGTAATTTGTACCAGTATGGAGGTTCTTCAGGGGTCTAATTACGTAAAGGCAAAAAGGAAAATGATGGTCATAGCGCTCGCACCGGCGCCCCAATCGCGTGGGCGTTAATCGAACGCGCTCCTGTTACTTTATTTTATGGAGTCGTTAACTCATTTGTCGGACAATTTATCTGCCTCCGAACTCTCTCTGTGACTCATTTGAAATAAAGGGACGTTTGTATGCAAAGGGTTATTATACGATTAGTGGAGTTTATAGATGATAGCACACTTTAGGAATCGATCGACTTCTACTATTATACCCCACCAAACATGGCAGATTTTTTTTAATCTATACATCTATACATAAAATTGGAGTGTCTGTTTGTAGTATTAAAATAACCGCTTTCTCTAAACGCAGAGTCGAGATGGCCCAGTGGTTAGAACGCGTGCATCTTAACCGATGATTTCGAGTTCAAACCCAGGCAGGCACCACTGAATTTTCATGTGCTTAATTTGTGTTTATAATTCATCTCGTGCTCGGCGGTGAAGGAAAACTTCGTGAGGAAACCTGCATGTGTCTAATTTCAACGAAATTCTGCCACATGTGTATTCCGCCAACCCGCATTTGAGCAGCGTGGTGGAATATGCTCCAAACCTTCTCCTCAATGGGAGAGAAGGCCTTTAGCCCAGCAGTGGGAAAATTTACAGGCTGCTTATGCTTATGCTTTATGCTATAATTCTTATGAACCAAGGATGTCTAGAAAAAAAATCTCATGACAAAAACGACATACATCTTGTGTGTGTCCAAATGTATTAATGTTTTAATTTAAAAATAAATTCAATACTGTAACGTCATAACTCATAATGATTCAAATCTACTTATAAAAGCCTACTTGAATCTATACTTCTATACTATACTAATATTATAAATGTGAAAGTAACTCTGTCTGTCTGTCTGTCGCTCTTTCACTGCCAAGCCAATGAACCGAATTTGACGAAATTTGGTATGAAGCAATTTTCAACTCCAAGGATGGAAATAGGCTACTTTTTTGCCTTACACGTGACAAACAACCCCTAAAACGCGAGAGAAGCCGCGGGCGACAACTAATAAAGAATATTTTGATTGATATTGTTCACTTATATTATATTAGCGAGTTCTATAAATCTACTACCAATCCGCTGGTGGCCAATCTTACTCATTCAACATAAAATTAAACACAATAAACGTTTCCTTGAATGTGAATGAAACGATGCCGGTGGTCTCATTCCGCTGACTTCGCTGAATTCATTCATTCAATTGTTGCATTTATCGGGAATTATGATTCTTGCATTTTTGTATATCTGATAGTATTCCAGACATAATGTCTACACAACTATATGTTTGATTGCCCCGTTAGTCTTTATTTTAATGATGTAGGTTGGTGGACGAGCCTGTCGGCCACCTGATGGTGAATGGTCACCATCACTAATGCGCCACCAACCTTAGAAATTAAGATGTTATTTCTCTTATGCCTGTAGTTACTTTAGCTCGCTCACCCTTCAAACCGGAACACAACAATGCCGAGTACGGCTCTTTGGCGGTAGAATATTAGGTAGCTTGCACAAAGCCCTACCACCCAGTTGAGTAAAGTCCAAGTGAAGTCTTAGTTAAGACCGCAAGTCTTTTTGTCTAGAAATTTATCCTAGCCCGGAGTAGATGAAAAGCTGTTGGTCTTGCTCGTTCCGATCACTTCAGATTTCCCGTCCTATCTGATTATACCTTCGGAATAAAGAGAGCACTTTCATTTACGCACACATATGTGTACTGTAACATGTTCCGAGCAGGTTGTTAGTCTTCCTTGAGACTGACCGTGGCCGAAATCAAAGTCTACGATATCCATTTAACATCATTTCACCATAATTAAAAGTCTACTAGATAAAAGCCTCATATCTTCTTAAGGATGGAATCAATTCCACAACGCTGCTCCAATCTGATGTAATGGAATAAACAAATGGAAAATGTTCTCATGTTTGGAGATGTTACCAGCACAGAGTAAATCTAATCTGTAACTGTTGGTCAAGATCCACATTTCGTATAACTACTAAATGCTTAATAATTGTAATTCAATTTTTATTCAATTCGAGGCAACAGATTTTCATAATGAAACAATGCGGTCAAAGTATGAGTAATCTCTACATAGTATAAAACAAAGTCGCTTCCCGCTAAGTACGCTTAAGATCTTTTAAGTTACGCAACGGATTTTAATGCGTTTTTTATCAATAAACAGTAATTCAATATAAATGTTTATATTTATACATCATATTAGAGTTGAGAAAAGTCGAGAATGTCAACTGTCATAGCCGGAAAAATAACCAATTTTTTTTTAATGTTGGTTCTTCAACCTAAAAATGTATATATACCCTTATTGTATCCGTGTGAAGCCGGCTCGAGTAGCTAGTATGCCTATAAAATTAATTTTGTAGTAGAGTTAAAAGTAAATCAGTAAAGACTGATATCGTTTGATCGCAATTGTATTGTTGAAGGAGATAACAGTCCGTTACTTAAGCACAATTCTTTATTGCCCATCGTAGGTGAATTTAACTAATTTTTACCTGACTTCAAAAAATAAGGTTACTTTTTTTACCTTAGATCTCCGCTACTCATGAACCAATTTGGAAATATTTATTATTTACGTGAGAGAGACTACTTAACGTTTGGTCCCATTTAAATTTGACGTCAGTTTTTTTACTAAAATTTTATATTATATTATAAGTCCCTTTCACTGACAAAGTGTGCACTGGTATAACAATATTCCTCAAATAATGCTTGAAAATAAAGGTCAAATGATAAAATTAATTTAACCCGCGTATACAAAATCAGTAATAAATAGAGATTTATATCTCGATAAAACATTACATAGATGATAAAAAAGCGTGGAGACAGCAAGCAATCTTAACTTTAGTTTTAGGATAAATAATGAAAATTGTATTGAATTACATACGTATGTAAATTTTAAGAAATGAATACTAAACTACAGAGTTACTAGTCGGTCCTTTTAGTAGAATCTATATCCTAGACAACTGGTAACTTTAAATTTAGTTTTTTAAATTTTTTTTTTCACATTTATTTTATTAGTAACATTTCATTTTAAAATCTAATAACATAAATATATGATTAAAATATACGAATAATGAGTTAAGATTTAAAATACAAGTTACTATATATAAGGCCGCAACGCTATGTCAGAGTTTCCCCGGAGGCTGCGCGGGCGTCGGTCGTAGACCCGTCCTTGCACGTGCAGTGTACACCGACACGATTAGTTCGATACCGTCAAAGCTTTGTTCAGCTTTAAACTAATCTACGATAATCTTTTAAAGATATATATTAGGATATAAACATATAATTATTGTTTTAAATTATATATCAATGACATTTTAAATAAAATAAAAAAAAAAAACTTATGTCGCCGTACTACAATTTTTATAAGAAAACAAAGTACGTTTGTTTTAATTTATAAGAATTGTAAAACTCTATAAAGTACGAAACAATAAAATTTTCTGAATCGCGCTATCGTTTGGTTCGCCGCAATGTATATAGGGTCTCGGAATTTTTAAGACGATATCTGTATAGACTAATTTGATTATTATAATATTAATAAAGATACCATCTACTGATTTAAGCCAACAGGGATATTCTCTAGGGAGCTTATCTTACTGCATAGAATATCATAGTTTACATATATAAACATAATGAAAAAACTTTTCTAATTATAAAAGGGAACTAGATTTTTTTAGAATAAAACCTATTTAGAGAAATCACTGCAGGAAAATATGCTATTTTGTTATATAAATTATAAAAAACGACGGCAACCACCAGCGCCTGTACCGTCCGTTGACCTTTACTCTGACACCTCACTTTTCGGTGATCACTTTAAACTTTAACCGTAAATGATATTTGTGTTTTGCGGTCACAATTATGTTTTAATATATTATACAACTTGCATGGTAAAAATAAGGCTACATTTTACTTGATAGAGGCCGTATATAGTGCCGCTAAGCAGAAGTACGTAGTATTGTTGTGTTTCGGTTTGAAGGGTAAGTTAGTCAGTATAACAAGATATGTCAGTTCCCAAGACAAATTTTGCATTGGTTATACAAGAATTGATAAAAAAATTCATAGGCACCTATGTCTTTGGACAGCGATGACCATTTACATCATGGCTTATTTGCCCGTCTTCCTAACGACGACTTAAAAAGGAACAAAAAATCAAAACAAAATCTGTACATAACTGGCCAAATAAAATGCAGTTTAATACCCAATTGATACGAGTAGAAAAAAACAAATGAAAATGTATCGTTTTGTTTTTGAAGTGTATGCAAAATTTCACCGTCCGATGAATAGTTAAGACGGGAAAGCGTATCGAATAAACAAACTCATTTTCGCTTTTAATATGAATTAGAATTAAAGTAATCGGTCCTTACATTTTTATCACCCGGCGATGATAAATGACCCTCATCACGATATGTAACTCGGGTGAAAGTATTCGTTGATGGGATCACTTTCATAGGAAACAATTCGTAGAGGGTTAATATCGTTTATACGGTGAATGGCGTATGTCAATTTAATAATTTCTAATTCAATGCAAATTTAAATTTCCATTTACTAAGTTTTTTTTTTTTTTAAATAATTAGCTAGATTATAAACTACTCGTACAAATGTCATAATTGGATCTAACATATCTTATAAATACACTGGCTCACTCTTCTACAAAACAACGTACAGTTGAAGTTAAAAGTTGGTAATGGACCGGTGCAAAGTTTTATTACCGATGATATTATACTTATGTACTAAACTAATAAGAACTACACATTTATATACAACCCATTTTTAAAACGAGTGCTATTTAAATTTCGAACGTTATTTATTCTATGCTCAAATATTTAACGTTCTATTTTCAAAACGAAACGCTGGAGGCGTTGCACGCGCAGGCGCAGGCGCCGGTGGATTCCACTGTCGCTTTCCGAGCTTTCTTCCGACTAGCCTTGGAATTTAGGAACAGAGATGGCATTGACATAATATTATTCATAATTAAATTTGTTAATAAAACTTACTATAATTATTTTAGATTTTAATATGATTATTAGGTTATTAATATACTACGGAACACTGTGTTAATACGAAATATAAATTAATTTAGCTTTGTATTGCTCTCACTATCTAATAATATTTAAACATTAAAAATATTACGATAATATTATGTATGTATGATATTGAAGTAACAGGCGAATAAACTAACATCTTTATTTTATAGAGATAGATCACTCAGTATAGTATAGTATCAAAAAGATGCGTCATAATTGCGTTTAAAAATTATTATCATTCCATGATTCAATATTACAATCGGTCACCACCGCTTTCGCTGTCCGACTCAGGAGTGAATGAACTAAATAGGCGAGATGCTCAAAGTAGTACTTTCACCGGGGTGAAGGCCCTTCCAGAGGCCCTTGGCCCTAGGAACAATGTCGATGGACCTCGTTAAAGGTTTAAGGAAGACTTCGGAAGTATAAAAAAATATACATTACATAAAATGGTGCAACATTTTTTATGGATTACATCTAATAAATATTCGAAAATTTAATTGAGTAACTCTATATTTAACTAGTGAACAACTAGCTCAGTCGATCCTAAGGATGCTCTACAACACTAACGTTTTACTAATAAAACTATTAGGTGCCACTGGTAACCACATTTATTCAAAAAAATCCTAAATGCTATATGCAAACAATTAGCGAATCTTGCCATCGCGATTCAGAATTATCTACAATTTGACATAACGCCATCTAGTATTTACAAGATGAAATATATATGTACATTAATTACGTATACAACTAGGCTGTATAAGACACACATTTAAATGTTATCAAATAAAAAAAAAAGACAACAATTGTTTCAAAGTGATTGATTATTACGAATGATGACAAAGTATCGATCATCGCTTGGAAAGTTCGAAAATTAAAAAACAATGCTTTCTACTTGTACAAAATTATTTCGACTGTAATTTATTATCAAAATAATCACATTGACATATCTTACTTTTTATCAAAATCAACACGTGACGTATTTCATATTTATTAGATAATGTAAATAAAATTATCTGACAAAAATCGGATTTCCTTATATCTTCCTGCATGCTATGTTATGTATATTATGTTTTCGTATGTTCCCCAAACGAAAACAAGCAATACAAATTATTGCTTTACAATTCTGTTAGATATATAGTATGTTTTGTTTGTATATTTTATCAGATATTGTTTTGATATTTATGTAAATTATTCTGTTGAAAAAATAAATGCGTAAAAATGATTTTAGTCTATGAATTTTTTTTTTTTATGTTATGTATATAATGTATAACCTTGGTCTTTAATATTTATTTATATTATATTACAATACGAATCAAAGAACTATATTTTGACTAAAATTAAAGAGGTCGATAGACAAATTCAAGCAAATGACAAATAAATGTCAAAATCCTTAGTCTTAAACCGTAAAAAAACTATTTAAATATGTACTAAAATTTTGTATAAAAAAATACCGATATACATATAGTATATGATATATAGTATATATATAATATATACCCGCAAAACTTTGCGTTTATTTAAAATATTTTTAGGAATTTCGAAACATGCGACAGGTTTTATTTTGATTTAATTTAATTGTAAACTGCAAGTCACTCGTCTACATTTGGCGCCAAAATTATGAAACCTCATTTAAATGTCAGTTTTAATGTCAAAGTATACTACATTAGTTTAGTAGAATTTGAGTTTTTCGATAACAATTTACTTTAATTTTGTTTATGTTATTAATTTTTTTTTTCTTATACAGCCGTGGTACATATCTTAGCGGACAGTAACTTTTTTCCGCTCTCTGAAACTACTTATTTGTTAAATTGTAATCAAGATTCCTCTTTAATTTTCTGCACATTTACAGCTGGAGCTTGCTCGTGATCTATGATTCCAAAAATTATACACAATATAGAATTGGCTTTATGGAACATTCACATCGACAACCATAAGCGAGTGCATCGACAATGGGATCTATTATAGACTTCTGACTTTACGATACTGGCGCATTTCCTTTAGAATGAAACCCGTCCTTCAAATGTTTGATTTTGGTGTAAATCCGTATAGGACGTAGGGTAGACCTAATACTATATAATAAAAATACATGAAAATTTACAAACTTAATAAGTTCTGGAAAAGGATGGTTTTTTTTTTTGGTAAATTTCTCATTTTTATGGAAACTAAAATATTTTAATAATTACAGTTTGTGTATTAGCATACTTTTTGATGTCGTATGCTAATCGTTTTAATTCGATTAATAAGTTCAAAGATTTTATTTAAAATAATTAGAGTAATCATAATTGTCAGCGTAATTATATCATTATAACAAATTTAATTTAAAGAAACTTTTTCGTAATTTTATTTATAATAAATATTATTTAAAATAGCTACTGTACAAATCATCATCTTATGGAAGGATTATTATTATAAGGATAGCAATAATTGCGTGTTAAATTGTTTTTCTTATTTTCTAGGTTAAAAATGACCGGCTGTCAACAGTATACTCATTGAAATAGAGAACTAACAACGGCGCTTCACCAAGACGGGGTTCTGTATCAGCAAACGACAAATAATTATATTTAATATACCTTAAAAAATATCTACATATATTTTTAATATATAATCCAATTTTTCTAATCCTTAAACTAGGCTTACAAACACACTCATATACCAGGGCACAAGGAATTGTTAGGAGTTTTTATTACAATGAGCTGGGAACAATCCCACGAGACCATACCGAGATGTAGATGAAAAACTGTTTACAATTAGAACGACCTTAAAACATGTGAATAAGGTTTATTTTTGTCTATCGTAGGTCATAATTAATTCAACTGTAATTGAATGGAATATCTTAAGTGTGGATATAAAAAAAATCTAATTACAAAGTTATTAATTGAGATCATATATGGATGTGTTGTAGAGGAGATCTTGAAACATAGACATATATTTAAGAAAATTAATATTATTATATAATATAATAAGTTAATTTTGGTTAGGTTAAAATACTTCCGATAATATCGCTTAACATAGTTTTAGACTCTACATGTAACCTCAATACATATTATAAATTATTAACACATAACCCTTGCCCAATCTGACTAATTTTGGTTATTTACAATTAAATCTTTCATTAAAATTTGTACCGTAAAAAATGCTTCGAGAAATAAACAAATCGTACTACGATCTAACCTAGACAACCTATGAATCTAGTGGGAAATCTAGAAATGGGACAAGCACGATCCACGACGCTTTGTTACTTCCAACGGGAAGACCTATTTGAATACAATTTTAGTTTATTTGCATATAAGTCATTATTTTATTTATGTTTGTTAAAAATACTCCGAGACAAGATTATGAAAATGACTTTTGGTGTTTTTGATGTGAGGTGAAAATTTATTTTATTTAAATTATCCTTTTATAATTTCTTTTATTTAAAATTATAAATAGTAAAAAAAAAAAACATTTATTTTAAATGGTATCATTTAAGTTTAACAAAAAAAAAATCGGCAAAACGAGTACCAGGCGATCATAAGTCGATAAGAGTTCAAACCATCCGTTTCACATAACCGATGAATACGTGCGGGTCATCAAACACCGAAATCCGCATTTACATTCTATTCTGCTCGGGCGCAGGTAACCCCCCTCCCTCACCGCGACGCAGCCATACTTTCACTTTTCATTGTAGGGCAAACCGCTCACTATGCTATAGAATCCTTTTTGTCGCTCCTAAGCAATCAAAACTGAACCTTAAAACTATCGAACTATTGTTCAAAATAATGGAATCAGTATCAATTAATTGGAACTTTGTCGCATTAACATTTTTGATGGACAAAATGTCTGAAACATTGAATTACAATCAAGCGAAAGTGGACTTACATGGAAGGTGTCAAAGTGCTTTTCTAATAGCAGAAACGGAGGTGTTATGACACATGGTAATAATCGCAGAGGCTTTGGTTGTTCCGCTAAGAGAGATTCGGAGCCTTATGACGGACCGCGCTGATGTTATGAAATCGAACTGACATGAACCTTTGTGTCGATTGTTTTCGTCTAGAAATTGCGATGCGAAACATTATCAAGACAATACTTCGTACATCAAATATGACGCGAAAGGACTATAGGCATTTTTTGATACCCCTATACACATTTGTAAGAGGAATTTCTCATAGGTCTCGTATTTTATCCTCCAAAATCAATAGAGCCCGTATCGTAGAATAAGTATTTTCATTCCTTTTCTTATACAAAATAAAAAAAACGATGAGACGATGACATTTACTCTTACCTAACGACTATTTAAAATGTAAATATCCATCAAGTCAAACTTGTAATCGTCAATAATATTGGAGATCAATAAGCAAGTCGGTTATCATATTTTTTTGTCAATCGTAAGAAGTGACCCCAAAAGAACAGATTAATAAAATTAATTTTACGAATAGTAGTATGATAGTCAAGTAATATATACTATTTTCATAATATTACAACATGTCGTGACACGTCTAAGAATCGTGTCATTAATGTAAAGGAAAAGCAGACGACCTACTTATACGGGTGATTCAGAAAAATCCGTTCAAAGCTGCCATTTACAACGTCACGTAATCAATTTCTTTGTTTGTTTAATTTTATTTGCTTGAAAGCAAAAGGTTAAGAAGCATATTAGAAGGTTTGTCATCACAGCGTGAAATCAGGGACAATTGATTAAATAAACTCATTTTCATTTCAAAAATTAGCAAGTTCTATGGTTGTTTAGGGTAAATCAGAAAAAGGTTACATTATAGTACTAGTACATTAATGTAGAGAGAGGAAATAAATGACCCTCGAATACGCAAATCAGTTATGATATAAAGGATTTCTTCACAATTTCAAATCTCTATATATAGTTTTTGCTATGCGTCACTGACAGACTCACAGACAGATGAAATTGAGTGGAAAGCAAAGAGCATTATCTTGTTAAATAATACTCTATATTGAATACATCCGTGCTACATGATCTGGTATAAGTATATTGGTTTAATTGATTTCAGTTAGGCTTACAAATACAAGGTTCCTCATCAATTAGTATATTTTTCTTTATGTAATCTAGGTAGGCTAACTGGCATAAGGCATGTGATGGAAAGTGCTCATTACGGACCATAGACATTGGCGCTGTATGAAATATTCACCATCGTTAGTGCATCGTCAACTAAAAAATTACGTCCCTTTTGCCCAGTAACTCAGTGGCTCAGTTACCCTTCAAAGCAAAACACAATAATACTAAGTATTGGTGTTTGGTGGTAGAATATCTGATGAGATGACGGGCTTGCACAAAATCCTAAAACCAAGTAAGATTGTACAAACAAAGATTAAACTTTGTGCGAAAGATATGTAGATTTATGAAGTGCCATCAGAATAGTTTTGACTTCATATAATCTTTTATAGATTAATTAGTTAAATGGCTTCATTAAATAAGTTGTATACAGCTTCAAATAAAACGCACGCACTTTCCCATTTCGTATTCAATGCTGGGTTTCTTTGTGTGTTGAATGAGTGATTGATCATGGCTGTTAATTATATAATCACAGACACGACACGAACGCTTTAACCAACTTCGATTGAAACATCTACCCTCAGAGGCATCCATTTCTTTCACAGACGTGCCATTTTAATATACCCCATTTGACCTTGAAATTTGTATAAATAAATTGGCATTATGCAACGGTGTGATAGCTGGCCGTCACGGATGTATACCGGATACAGGATCCTTGTCATCTCTTTCACTTTCCTCGAATTTTTTAATCAGCACGAATTCATTCTTGAAGGACAAAATTAACAAGTTACAATTTGGGACACTATTTTTAAACAAAACACTCAACAACAAAAGACTATATATCATCCATACATACCAATCTTAAACATATATATGTGATGTAGTGTTTAATGTCAATATAAATATAAAATATGATTATTATACAATGCAAAGAATATACGGATTATATACCTATTATATATAGACTACCCTTATCACTAATATAAATAAATAAACAAAATCCACCTAAGGTTGTCTCTAAGTGATTACCATTAGAAGGAATGCAATTGAATTATATTAATTTTAGTTTTGCTATCAATCTTATATGATCGCAATACTGTGGAACAGTGTAGGTCGAATTTAGTTCCAAAAGTAATGGTTGAATTACTACCACAAGAGATATGTCTTGTGTTCTTTCATTTAATTTATTGCTTCACAAAATATACTACGCATTAGAATTGGAAAAATTAATTAAGCGCGATTGCTTAAAAATTAAAGTGTATCCACAAATGTGATGATATAGTTTCAAACTATACCTAATACCTTAACTCGCACCATTTTTTTCTTTTATCATTTGATCATTTAAAACTGATTCTGGGTTAGACACGTACATATCATCCTTATGTTGGAGTAACCTGTGTTAGTTAAAATTAGAAATATACGACCATATTACATAAATTTAAAGGATTATACTACTAATATTATGTCACATAAAGCAATTGTAAATGTCACACAGCTAGGCATAGTTCTCCTCCATCTATAGGCAGTGCACTAGACACAATTACTAAGTAGTTGTTTTGATGTGTTTTGACGTCTACACGTCTACAGTACAAAAAAGTATTAAGACGGTTTGAAGCTATATAGTACTCCAAGCCGTCTTAAAGGTAAAATATTTGAAGAATATATATTCTTCAAACTGTATTCTCTTATCGGCTCCAGTGCGGTAACTAATACAATTAGAATGATATAGGTAACCTCATATTTTACGAGAAGGTAAAAAATTATACTAGTATCAAGATTGTTTTGTATCTATAAATCATTTTTGCGCATAATAAATAGCATCTAATTTGCATTTCCCTATTCTATTGTAATACAAGGATTAATCTAAATTATTCTATGCAAACGATTTTTTTTTAAATAATAGCTGCAATATTAATTTGCATTATTTCTATACAAGAACTTGACTCTTAACAATCTAAATTTAAATATTAGTATACATTTAAAATTTTATACGATAAAATATTTGTCTCGTTTATATATTTTTATCGATTGTAAGTTTTGTGTAAGATCATCTAGTCATCGACCACCATTTCCTTAGACGTCCTCGAAGAACCCGGAAGATTTTAACTATGATAACTAAAGATGGAATTTCCATTTAAAATTAAAAAAAAGTCTGGGTTTAATCGATTTTTATCTTTTCAATTATATCGATATTTTTTTGTAAGAGTATTCGTAATTTTAATCACTTTTAAAATACTCTATGGTTATTTTCTGGTCCGCTTACTTCCAGTCTAAAATGTATTTCAACATCTTTCATAATTCTGAAATTACACAACGCGAGAAAAACTGTTCGGTTTAAAATAAGACAACTTTTATCGAGATGTCTTAGAGATTGTTACGACACCATACTTCTGACCGAGCCAAAACTCGATAGAACAGTAAGCAACAAACGGTCACCAATGCAAAACCAGGTATCAGGTTGTCACCAGGCTTACCAATATTTTAAATATTTTTTTTTCAAGGTAAAACATTTGCAGGTATGGAAAAAGTAAAGAAAAAGTTAATAAAGGCCTTCTTTCCCTTTGAGGAGAAGGTTTAGGAACTAATTCCCTTGATTGATTCTAATTCCAATCTGCAGGTACTGGAAGAAATCCTGAAATATGGATATCATTCCTCCTTATTGGTGCAGTTCTACATGACAGTAGAATCGTTTCAATTTAAAAGAGATATCGTGGAACATTTTGATTTCCATGCAATTGTGATGAAATACTTATCAGCATTATTTTGCTTTAATTATAAATAGTGATTAAGATAGTGAAAGTGATTTCACAAAATAATAACGAAATGATTGAGAAATGGATAAAGATATGTAAACATTATTTCATATGTTTATCTGATTGAGGGTTTATTCTGTGAAAAACATGACTTTTAGGGAAAAGGAAGATAAATATCTTAAATATGTTTGAGACGTGTCTGTGATCTAAAATCCTAACAAATCTCAATCCCAAATAATTGGGATAAGGGTAGTAGATAGGATAATGATTTTTCACCTTGATGTCGGAAAATACACAACAGTGCGATTGTGAAGACATTTTGTGCTTCGCACAACCACTCTGTGGAACCAGCTTTCGCCGGCGGTTTTCCGAGCCGATACGACATGGGAACCTTCCAGAAAAGAGCGTATTTATTCCTCAAAGGCCGACAACGCACCTGCAAGCCCCCCGCTGTTGCAGATGTCCAAGGGCAGTGGTAATCAATTTCCATCAAGTGAGCCTCCTGCGCGTTTGCCACCTCTAACATAAAAAAATGATAATATGATAATTTATAAATAAGATATTTTCTTGAATTAATATAAAATATTGCTCAAAAATAAATAATCATTGTGAAATATCAATCGTATACTTGTCGATGACGAACTAAAGATATTCAACATCACGATGCATTGTCTCTATCCTGTCTTCAACCTCATTTAACCCAACCTTTCCCAGTATTTCCTATCCTGCACAGCAAAAAAAAAAAAGTATTTTAATATAGTTCAAACGTTTCACACTGATGCTCTAATATATTTTTTTACCTATATGTGGGGGGTTAGTGACAACACTCATATGGGCTGTATGTGCTTAATCATTGAATCATAAAACGTTCGTGTCACTGTCCTCTCATGTGTGTACATTTCTACGAATTTCATTTGATTTATAACACGTCCCAGGGCGATTTTTCTTAAAAGGAATTTATTTCTTTGACATTTAATCACAGACAGTGTTCCTTCTCTACATAGTATTAAACCAAGTCGCTTCCGTCTGTACGCTTAGATCTTTGAAATTACGCAACGGATTTTAATGCGATTTTCATCAATAAGGCTATTCAGAGGAAGATTTATATGTATAATACATGCATAACCAATGCAAGAAAAACCGAGAATTTCAACTTTCCTAACCGGAAAAAACTAGTTTTTTTTTTTAAATTATATTTGTTCTTAAATCTAAAAGATAGATATAGTATATAGACACTTGTTATATCTGGGATATTATAGCTGGGACAGGAAGCAATTATCAGATAGAATATTTGACTTTGACTTTGGAGTCTGTATTTTATGCTATAAAGACTCTTACTATCACTGGTGTTCTAGTTTTCTGATTACGTATCAACTCAACCGAAAATAATTACATTTCTACCAATCAACAAATATCCGTAAAGTTATTCTGCAAGAAGTCACTTCAAGATAAAAAATCATATTATTCTTTATTCAAATGGGCTCATAAAAGTATTTTTAAGTCGAATTATAACATATATTGAATTCGATATAAAGCTGCAGCCGGTTCGGAAAGTAGATTCTATCGAGAAAAACCGGCAAGAAACTAAGTATTTAATCTTTTCCACTATTTTTATTACATAGTATGTTAGTGCCTTACTCATGAGTTGAAATTCAACTCCCGGTGAAACGCTATTTTGATGCGCGTATACTTTAAATGCTACAATCATTAAAGTCAATATCACATCAAATTCTGACACATCACGAACGTGCTCTGATTGGTCAAAATCGAATACAATTTTTTTTGTCTAACAATTGAGAACGTTAAAACGAACAGGGAAATTCATTACCCTCGTTCGGATGTCTGTTCCCATTCTCATTTCTAATTACCGCGGTATTTTGATCTCAACAAAGGTGTCCGCCGACAATTGATATTATATAAGTAAATTCGCCGAATCTCGGTCAGCTGTGGCGTAATGGATTGCATAAGATGCAACCAACTTAGACATTAAGATGGGTCTTGCGACACGGCATAGAATAAATATATTATAGACATGCTTGTACAGATAACTTGATTGAATATTGTTGAACTGACGAATGACACCTCGACACTATTATATTCTTTAAATATTTTTCCTGAGTTCACATTTTCATGCCTTAATATGAAAAACATTTGTTCGTAAGCAATTACCTTTATGATACACGTTTTAAGCAAATAAATTATTATTACGTATTATTATTTTACGTTTTCACTGCTCTCGTTTGTTTCCGTTTTTGCGGGATTTTGTCCAAACGAACACAGCAAGGACTACCTAACCATTGGATAAGAATTTCCGGACAATCCTACATGTATCGAGTATGTCTTCTTTCTGTAATAAATTAAAAGTGAGTTTGTAAACATTAAGTGAAATGTAATTATTACTAAAACCTCCTTAAAGACATACAAGTATTAAGTGGGATGTTTTTGCATCTATTGCGTATTGAACATCGTTTTAATAAACATGTTTTTTTTTTTAAATTAATTTGAATACTGGCAAATGGTGTAACTGATGCTGCAGACATGGACGGTGTAAGATGTACTTAACTACTTCTAACAATACCAGTGTATATAGGTTAAGTTATACCATAAATGTCTTCCTAATAAGCACAGAAAAACTCTTAACTAATATCAAATACAGTATCAAATGAAACCACTTTATAAATTCAACGAATTACTGATAAAAGTATATATTAATTCACATAAATTCATATTTTTTACTAATCGAATATGTACCAAAATAAAAGTAAGATATTCCACTGCTGGGACATGGACACCCCTTCTCTTGAGGTGAAGAGTAACTCCAAAGGTCACATCGCTGTTCCATTGCTTGTTGGTAGTTTTTGATGATTATAACATTTGTGTTTATTAAATTTTAGTGATGCTTGCCTAGCTCTGAACTCACTATCATAACTCTTTTTACTGAAAACAGTAATGTGATTGAATCGTTTTAAATTATAACAATTATGATGTAATATTTTTTTTTTACATATGAATTTATTTGCATAATTGTTTTTTTAGGAAAATCTATGTTATATGAACAGTTATTAAATGAAAGTCATAAGATTTATTATCTCAAAGATTTTGGATATTAGACAAAATTAACATAATTATACAAAACAAATGACTTTTATATATTTTTTTTTTGTATTATATTATGTAATTACATATACTTAAAGAGCAATTTCATTATGATTTTAGTTGGATTTAATTTATAAAAATTTTAGGCAAATATATTTTATTATGAATAAAATAAAATACGAATTTAAATAATTTAGTATACATTGCAATGAAATATTTAATTTAAATACCATAGTTTTATGGCTGAGCGTATTGGACGTACTAGATTAAAACGTTCATTGGAAAAGAACTGCGAGCCACTGGAGATTTTTTTTTTTTTTTTTTTTTTTTTTGTCATAAGGTGGCAAACGAGCAGGAGGCTCACCTGATGGAAAGTGACTACCACCGCCCATGGACATCTGCAACACCGGGGGGCTTGCAGGTGCGTTGCCGGCCTTTCAGGAAAGAGTACGCTCTTTTCTTGAAGGTTCCCAAGTCGTATCGGTTCGGAAAAATCGCCGGCGAAAGCTGGTTCCACAGAGTGGTTGTGCGAGGCAGAAAATGTCTTAAAAATCGCGCTGTTGTGGATTTTCGGACATCTAGGTGGTGCGGGTGATATTTGGAATTTTGACGAGATGTCCGAAGGTGAAATTCAGCAGCCGGGATTAATCCGAACAATTCCTCGGAACATTCCCCGTGATAAATTCTGTAGAAGATGCAGAGCGATCCAACATCTCTACGCAAAGCCAAAGGATCAAGCAGATCGGAAAGGGCTTGATCGTCGATAATTCGAGCCGCTCTACGTTGGATACGGTCAAATGGAGGGAGCTGGTACTGGGGAGCACCCGCCCAGAGGTGAGAGCAGTATTCCATGTGAGGCCGAATTTGCGCCTTGTATAGTCTTAGACGATGGGCCGACGTGAAATACTGTCTTGCCTTGCTGAGCACACCAAGCTTTTTTGATGCCAATTTGGCTTTGCCTTCCAATTGACCGCGGAACTGAACGAGACTCGAAACATCAACGCCAAGTATTCCGATACTAGCTGTAGCGGCTAACGGAATGTTCTCGAATCGTGGAGATACGACAAATGGTGTTTTTTTAGCAGTTAACGCGCAAACTTGCGTCTTTTTGGGGTTGAAGTGAACTAGGTTTAACCGACCCCAGTTCGAGACTTTGTTTAACGAAGACTCGATTTCAGATACAAGTTTGTTCCGGTTTTCTTCGACGTTTTCCCGAGAAATATTAGCACGGCCGGTGTATGAGGTGTCTACGGTGCTGTCGTCTGCATAGCAATGAATGTTACTGATTTGCAACAAGTCATTGATATGCAGAAGAAACAGAGTGGGTGATAGAACGCAGCCTTGTGGAACACCAGCATTGACGAATTTTAAGTCAGAGCATGCACCGTCGACAACGACCTTGATGCTCCGATCTGCCAAAAAACTGGTAATCCAATTGCATAATTTCCCGGGAAGCCCATAGGAAGGAAGCTTCGAAAGAAGCGCTTTGTGCCATACGCGATCGAAGGCCTTCGCTATGTCCAGACTGGCTGCTAATGCCTCCCCTTTGCTCTCAACTGCTTCCGCCCATCTATGAGTAAGGTAAACTAGAAGATCACCGGCTGAGCGACCCCGACGGAAACCGTACTGGCGGTCGCTAATCAGCTGGTACTCCTCTAGGTACCGCAGGAGCTGGCAGTTTATAATGGACTCCATTACCTTGGAGAACAAGGAGGTGATGGCTATAGGCCTATAATTGGACGGGTCTGAGCGGTTGCCCTTTTTAGGGATCGGATGCACCAAAGCAGTCTTCCAGGAGTTCGGGACGACGCCGAATGCATAGGATTGCCGGAAAAGACGCGTTAAGACCGGCGCCAACTCGGGAGCACAAGTCCGTAGCACGATTGGAGGGATGCCATCGGGTCCACTCGACTTATGAATATCCAAGGAAAGAAGTGCTTTACGAACTGCACTTTGCCGGAATTTAACCTCCGGCATCGTGGTATCACACCGCGGGATTGTTGGTGGTGACTTTCCTCGGTCATCCAGAGTCGAGTTCGCTGCGAAGAGAGAGCCTAAAAGATCAGCCTTCTCCTTCGCTGTATGGGCCAATGACTCACCGTCCTTGTGCAGAGATGGTAGGGAAGGCTGACAGAAATTCCCTAAGACAGCCTTGGCGAGAGACCAGAACGCACGTGTTCCTGAAGGGAGGCGCACCAGCCTCTCGCCAATTCTGCCAATGTACTCCGTCTTCGCCTTAGCAATCACGTTTTTGAAGGACCTAGAGGCAGAGTTATATTCCTTTCTGATTGCGCTGGTATTTACATCACGAGACGCTGATGCGTTAGCCCAGTCTTGGTAGCGTTCCCATTTTCTGCGTGAAGCCGTTTTGCAGAAACGACCAAACCAGGGCTGGGACTTGCCACCGATGGGGACCGCAGAATACGGAATGAATAGTTCCATACCCTGAAGTACCACATCGGCAACAGAGTCAGCAACAACACTCGGATCATCCGGCGAGAAACAAACCTGCCCCCATGGGTAGGATGCAAAGAAGGACCGCATCCCATCCCAATCTGCTGACCTGTAGTGCCACACGCGGCGGCAGCCCACGAAACGAGGTCGTGAGTAACGCGCAACCGGCACTGTACTTCGGACGAGACAGTGGTCCGACGAGCCCAGAGGGGGTTCGACGATAACCTGGTAGCCATCCGGATGGGAAGTCAGCAGAAGGTCCAACAGGGAAGGTGTATGATCCTCCACGTCTGGTATTCGCGTTGGCGAGGGGACTAGTTGTGTCAAATCATATGCTAAAGCGAAGTCGAGAACAGATCTACCCGCATGATCGGTAGTGCGCGATCCAAGCCATTCGGCATGGTGGGCATTAAAATCGCCAAGAATAACGATCTCTGCGGATGGGATCTGCTGCAGTACGGAATCTGTAGCCATTTGGACGTGCTCAACCAGTCGGTCGGTTTCGGCATTACCGCTATGGGACCTATAAAGGCAAGCGTAGATTCGCGGATGGTCGTCACAATCTACACGCAGCCAGATAATTGATAGGTCCTGTCCTTTAAGGCTGCCGAGGCGTCGAGAGCAGATATCATCTCTGACGTAAACGCACACCCCAGCTCGTGGTACAAAGGAGTGTTCCAATTTATACCCGGGGTAGGAAAGAAAAGTCGTATCGGCAGGAGAAGATATCTGAGTCTCGGTAAGAAAGAGCAAGGCCGGCTTCGCCGTCTCAAGGTGAAAGTGGACGGCGTTCAAGTTCGAGTTGAGTCCCCTTATGTTGCAGAAGTCCACAGTGAGGGTGGTAGGGGTTGCCTTATGATGCCTGCTCCGCTTGCCCCGAACAGTGGCGAGCGCAAAATTGCCCCCCCCAGAATTCGGAGGGCAGCCTGGGCATCCCTGCTCAGGTGGTGTATGTCCTGAGCATGGATGCCCAGAGAGGGATTCTCCACCGCAGTCGCTGATGGTACCCTCCTGGGGTAATGTAACCAAATTCTGCACAACCATCATGTTTAAGGGGGGGGGGGTATCGGGCCTCCGGGACTCTCACATACCAGACGAAACGCGGTAACATAGCTACCACTTCACGCCGATTTTAAGTGAGAGAGTGGTACTTCCCCGGGCGTGCCGGCCCATTCGGCTGCAACCCGAAGATATGCAGTGTGGCACTACCACTTACAAAAAGATATATGATGTGAAGTTAGAATTACGCTTTATATAATAATAATGTGTAAATATATAGAATGCACAACTGTTTGAATATATAGAAGTCTAAAAAACGCGCAATAAGAGAACCCGAGATATATTTAAAATAAAAATAAATAGAGTTAAACTATGATGTTTTTTTTTTTATTATGCACGTTAAAAAGAGTCTAAGCGTCCTCTGGGTTGAAGGCTAAGGTTTTCTCTCCATTTGAGGGTTAGATGAAGAAGATTAGAAGCTTATTTCAGCACGCTGCTCCAATGTTTGTTGGTGGATTAAGATGTGGCAGAATTTCATTGAGATTAGACGCATGAAGATTTCCTCAGGATGTTCTTCTTCACAATTATAAACACAAATTAAGCACATGAAATTTCGATTAATTACTGCACCTAATTTTATTATATTCGTATCATTTTGGTTTTTTTTTTATGTAAGAGGAAATTACCAGATATGCCTCTGTTCTGTGTTTGCGGAACTCGGTACGTATTAGTGAAAATCGAGGGATCATTTTCATATATCTGCTATCCATATACCATCTGCTGCCCTTCTGATATCGTACTAAGATTTTTTTTAAACGTATTCCAGCTGCAAAGAACCTATTTTTTATGCCACACACATACGTAGTAAACTAAAGCGCTCATATTTAGAAAACTCCGATAAGTTTTCATGGCTTATGAGTGGGATTTTTACTTATTACAGTGCTAAATAATAAGTGTAGGTATCTTACTATAAGGTGGATCAATTCCTCGTAAACTATAAAAAAAAAAAACGATATAGTACTAACACTGTATTTGATTTAAACGCTAAAACCCGGTAATTATAATGATATTTAAAATATTATATGCATATTAAAATGTACATAAAAAAAAACAATTTAAATTTCGAATGAATAGTTAATTAAATATTTATATTAAAAAAAATCTGCATTTAAAGTGAAAGCATGACAATTTAAAACTTATGAAAAAAATATATATATCAATTATTATTAATTAATATAAATCACGTTTATGCGATAAGAATGTGTGGTGCGTGCATTATCACGGATACGTCTTAAGTAATTCTGAAAAGTTAATACGTCATGACACGTGGGAGCTATTTTGTAACGAATTATAATTTATGACTTAATTATATTCAATTATTGCTTAGAAATAGCCTTTAAATGTCAAAACCACTCGTAAGGAGGCTTGAAGCTCATCCCAATATGCTGATCCGCAGTCCGTTATCAACCAATGATGATGTTGCCCTGACCGAAACTTATACCAAATAATGCAGCGTTTTTGGAGAATTTCAATCTCCAGGGAGACCATCATTTATACGCATACATATTATGAATCCTAATATGTCACTTTCATAATCTCTTGGATTATGAAAGTGGACGAATTTTTTTTTTTGGACGGCGAATCCTACACTACTGTAAAGAGTTTGACGAGTTTGTAATGACTCTACGTGCTTTTCGACGGGAGTGTACCGAAACCCAACTTTTTATCCGACCGACCTAAGGTTTGAATGCACGACCAATAGATCTGCTGCCATACATCTAACTGCAAGACTAATAAGGCACATAATATATATATTTGCTAACGATGTATTCCTTTACTTCAAAGTTAAAGATTTATAGACAAAGTCTGATATTAATTTGAGACCTGACGAGTTCCGGTCCATTCACTAGTTCCCCTACCACCAAATAGCAAATTTTATGGTGAAATGTAGAACGGTACCATTAAAATAAATAAATATACTTCTGGCAAATGGCATGAATATACGCAAGAGAGATAGAGATCACTCTTTTAATCGTACATTAGTTAAATACTAAAGTAAATTCAAAGTATTCTTTATAGTAGGATTCTAGGACTTTTGAATCGCCATGATACTGGATTAAATTAAATAAAAAGCTACCGATTTGGAATGTAGATTCTATCGAGAAGAATGGACAATAATTAAATACAATTAAAGTATTATTAGTCCTTCGTAAAAATTTATTAATACTAGATTTATATTGTTTTTTATTGAGTTGTAAGCCTTTTTTAAAGTTAGGCTGAAACTTAAATCCGCCATCTTGAAAACAACATGTTCTTCTGAACTATATCGGATTTCATTGCTGTTATAAATAGTCCATAACTTCCCCAAATAATCACTATGGAATGGTTTTTCTTCAGCACGTATTCTATACGATCTATGTATTTAAATTTTAAACGTCAACAGGGCATTATAAACGCTCGATGCTTATTATTTGCATTGAACTCTTCTGCTGTGACAAAGTTATTGATTATTTATATATAATTAATTTGTGAATTAATAGATACAGATATATCGTCGTGGACTCTTTACAAGTTCCTTTAAGCTCTACAACTGTTGCCTAGGAAGCATACACGTATATTTCCGTTGAGGCAGCGTTCGTAAGAAATCGACCGTTCGAGCGTTTTTCGTCGACTTATTTTGTAAAATCCACAGAAAAATCATTTGTTTTAACGTATAATATATAGCCGGTATCAATCAACTAAAGGTTCGTTCTATATGCTGATACAAACATTTTTAGTACTAGTAGAGTAGTTTCGAAGTAATAAGGTCCTAAGTATAATACTTATACTTACTTTTATGATGTGTAAAAAACATTATTAAATTTAACATAAATGTAAGTTACTTTTAACGTAAGTAATATGTAGTAATTGAGCTCCAATTAAGAAATACAAAATGTCGTATGTCACTGACTTATTTATAATTATGAATTGTGTTTGATTTAAAATATACGTTTTTTTAGTTACTATGGAAATGGGCAAACTATGAAGATTTATATATATTATTTAAAATATTTTTAGTTATTTACTACTCTTAAACTAGAAACTCGTTTGTTTGGATGTTACACATTCCTCGTACATAATTACAAGTTAAGTTAAATCAAAGTAAGAATAAAGTATATAGTATATAAGTTAAATATATAAAAATATAGTAACCATACAAAACATACATATATAAAATATTATTAAGACTGAGAAATACAAATGACTCTATTTACTAACTATGTAAGTATTTTTATTTATTTATATTGAGTATTATATTTTTTATGTAATACGGTATATATCTACCCGAAGATGTTCATAGCGTGCTTGATAATGGATGAATAATGCTTAAGATAACTTAGATAGGATGAAAGTCTGCCACAAGCGTATCCACAAACCATTTTGGAAATTCACAAATTGGGCAGTTATTGGTTATTAAAAAATATATTTTATTTTTATTGGTTAGACCCGGAGTTTGAATCCAGGACCTCAAGATTTGCAGCCGTATCAAAGGTAGCTAAATGGAATAATTATAAATATTAGTTAGCTACATAACATAATAACATATTCAATTACTTGTCTCTGGGAGACAGTTGTAGTCTTATACCTATCACCACATCTGTACATTCATTTATCTATAGAAAGAGGGGGTATGTAGGTTGCCACAGCTTCCCCCACTGACCACCACCAACTAGTTTGTACTAGTTTACTGGTTTGGTTTAGATTTTCGGACTAACAAATTTATTAAATCTTTTTTTTTAAATAAAATGTTCTGAAGCGATCTACTAACGCTCTCCGCGTTCACGCTTAACATAAAAAGACATACACACATATTTGATCACGTGTTCAAATATAGTCGCTTACGTCGTTTTCTCACAACTAGTATGTCATAAATTGTACAACATAAGCATACTATGTATAGCATATTTTTAATTTTTTCTATTAAATAAGAATAAATAACATAAATCAATTGAAAAAAAATAAATAAATAAAGTTACTGTATATCAAGAACGCGTGGAATGGTTGCAAGAATGCTAACAGCATTTCCCCGTCGAATCGCAATTCCGATCCTCTGGACAAAAAACCATTGTATTTCATATGTTTCATGATGGTGGTAGGCTACGTGCTAGTTTGAGTGGTGAACGCTTAACCATCACTTACCGCCTAATGTCATTTTTTTCTGTTTTGATTGAACCGGTGTTGTTGACTGCTTACGTAGAGTGTAAATTGATTTGTATTTATTTTAGACGAATGTCTATGGGCTTAGATGAACACACGTCTAGTACGTATTTGTTCGTCTATTTATTAATGAAATTTTTAGGATATTTAATCACATACAGTATTTACACCCTTAAAAGTAAATGATAAATTACTATTTACACATAAAGGCGTCATGGTGGGTAGAGCCTGTGAATCTTGACTGAGATAGCGGGTTCAAATCGCTTTTGACCAACAAACATTACCTACTAAGTTTCATTGCTATCATTATTCAGAAACTTATATTAACTAAAATTATTTAAATAATATGTTAAAGTAAAAAATGCATTTAGGAACCATTTGTAACCTGATAATCATTATCTCAATTAAAATCATAGATTTTAAATTGTTGATGAGAACAAAATAATAGTTATATGATCTGGCTAGTTTAATTCTAAGTTATCCCTGTCTATCATCACTGATTCGAAACTCGAAAGAACGAGACAGCATTGTTTGGTCGATCACCCGTTAAATAACAATTATAGATAAACTATTTAATATTTAATTCATTTACTTTGAAATGCATCCAACTCCAAGTATGAATGAATAGCAATATAACAATTACCCCACAGTTGCTTCTGTAATAAAATCGTATACAAAATATTTAAGATACTTGTAGTTCGGTTGTAAGTATTCCACTGTTGGCCTTATATCTCTTCTCCCGTTTTGGAGCCTTGGAGTATATTCCAGCATGCTCAAATGCCGGTTGCAATGTCTATGTCTGTGTTGGTCACACATGCAAAATTTCAATTATACTCGACTCATAAAGTTTTCCCTTACGATGTTTTTCCTCATCGTCGTGCACGATATGAATTTGTAAGCCAATAAAGCACATATTTCAGTGGTTTCAAACCTAACAAAAACAACAATCTTCTGTTAAGATTAAAGTTTTCGAACCACTGGTCCACCTCAGTTAAATATTTATATTAAGTCTAAAATATAATTTTATAGCCTAGCATAAATTATATTAGTTGTCATGAAAACGAAATTATTTACACTGTAATAAGTACACACATAAAACGATTAGTTCTCTAAAAATCTTAGCTACAAGCCGATAATGTTTTTAATGAAAAAGGTACTAAACGTATAGATATATCTCAAATAGCCTTCATAAATAACAATAGCAAAAAAATGACAAAAATGAATGACATCAGACATAAGTCGTTATTTAATTATTTTAGAGTAATAATTATGTTACACACGTTACTTGTACTTACACAGTAACAAAAACATTCAATTTGTAAGATATACATTTCAAAACATATATTAAATATAAAACGCTTGAACTAGTTCATTTTAAAAGTATTATTTTTTATCTGTTAAAGAAAATCCTATTTCCCTGTCGCGAGCGCGGGTTAACGCTCTCTGTTCACGATATCATCCTAGCGCGCTGCGCGGGCGCAAGCACTTTATTACCGTGCAAAGGGCCCGCCTAAATTTTAATATATAATTCTTAACAAAAGTTTAATTAAAAAACCATTACGTATCCTATATTATGACATCAATAATAACAGTTTACTGTTATTTTTGTTGTTGTATTCATTATTGAATGAAAAATGTTAAAAAAATATATAATTATATAATTATATTTTTGAAATGGGAAGTTAATAGGATAGGAGATTTATTTATTAAAGTAATCGTGACACTTTTTTTTTAATTTTGGATAAAAATATGTATCATTTTATCATTAATTTTGAAGACCCCTTACAGTAATCGAAAGAATAAAGATTTATTTTTAATACACATTTAATTATATTCATTAAAATATCACACTCATTACGCTTAAAACAGAATATCATTGTCAGTATAAATATTAATTTTTTTTTTTTAATTTACATGTTTTTTTAGAAAACTTTAAATTATGTAATAATAGACCAATGCACACTAAAAAAGGCTCAGCCCTCTAACACGTGTCCCTCCTATCTCTGTGACCCACTTACCCACACCATAGAGTATCAATGTGCGTGGGCAATAGTGGTGCATATATATGCAACTGAATGCATTAGTGTGAGTTACATTTGGACTGTATTTAACAAGTGTGCGTAGAACTATGATTTAATAATATGCATGTAGGGTTATATATGTGTTAAAATTTTGTTCGTGTGAGTAATTTTAGGAGATTTCCTTTTGCATGCATGTGTTGTAGTGTATTGTAATAGAATATAGACTTGTGTGTGTGTTGTTTTTTTATGATCGCGTGGGTGCGTTAGTTCAAAACGTAGAATATTTTGCATCGGTGTTCTTTTTTTAATTTAGTATTCATGTATTGATTTATATCGAATTATATTATTACTGTGTTTTTTTATGTGTGTGTCTTGTTCTTCATGTATTCCTGGTAACTTTACAAGTTGTCAATTTTAATTGGAATTATTTGCATTTTAAGTGAAGCCAACCTTATTTTATAGAGAAAACATTTGAGTTTTCAATTCTGAATAAATTACATGTTCACGATAAAATTGATTGAAACGAAAGTAGTTTAGTTTTGAGATTATTTCATATTTTTTATTTCTTTCAATTTAATTTGATACCGTGAATGGTTTAATCTCGAATGAACTCTTTAGATATTGAAACTATGTTACCAGTAAATGATTATTTTTTGCCTAGAGTCCATACTGAGTTTAGAATCAGGTTATGCTTATCAGAAACATGCATTGTCACCAATACTAAACCCACATGTAAAATTTTAACTACGTAGATTCAGAGGAAGTGGTTTTAATACAGCTTGTAAAATTAAACCTAAACAAACCAACAAACGATAAAAGTCAAAAAGCTTATCAAATAACAATAATGGATTTCTTAAATGCCGCCATTTTGTATTCTTCGATTTAATATATATACATAGATTACATAATAAAGAATCTGAACGTAGTTTACTCTATACGTCTGATGACGAGATACTTAATAGATTCGGGACACTTTGAACAAATGAACCGATTAATTTTCATACGTTTAACAAAATCTATTAAACGATTTCGACCTTATATCGATCAAGGAAATTTAAACACGCACACCATGTCAAATCTACTGAACAATTTTACCATCATTATTAATACATCATCTAAACTGCCAAACCACATGTAAATCGAGTAGTTAGATAATAATAACATTTAATTATAGTCATACTTATTTTATAGCCTCATATAATATATAAGCATGTTTTTGTATATTTTAATTTTTGCGCCTTGAAGATACAATTATTTTTAGGAAAAAATTATAGATGCACTATGAAAACAGCCGAGTTGGTTCGTTGGTTAGAAAACGTGAATCGAAATCAACATTTGAGATATTTATCACGTGGTTATTTGTGTCAATATATTTCTTTGGTGGTGACGAAGAGCATTGTTAGGAAACCTGCATGTGATCCGATAGTGTGCCACGTGTCTACCAATGTTGGTGATGCATGGTGCAATTTCCGAATCGAATCCTCAAAAGGAGAGGCTTAATAAAATGTGTATGTAATATTTCTGGGGTCAGTAGCCGTCTAAAGAACCAGGGTTAAATGCTTGGCAAAAGCGCGGTATCCCAACGAGAAGGTGGTTATTTTTAACCGCTAGTTAAATAGGGCAACGGTTAGCGAGAAACTGGAAAGATTCGATACGTTTTATTATAAGGATCGTTTACTTTATGAGTTTTCTAAAAGCAATAAGTATTTGCTGAGTATGATTTTATAACATTATTTGTTTACATATAAATCGTAATAATATTGTATTTCTTGGCTGAATTTCGGCCATAGAAATTGTTTTAGTGTAAAATATATCTATGTGCAATCGTAGATGTAGTCTTTATATAAATATTCTTTAAGTCTATTAGGCCAGAAGCGATTGGAGAGGGAAGTGTCAGGAAAAATGGATTAACGTGTTTTTGTGCGTGATTTACGGAAGTGTTACACTGTTTTCTTTCGAGTTTTGGACTTTTCATTTGAAATTATTGGTAAAAATAAACTAATTATTTAATTTTTTCTACTGGCATTATGAAGTAAAATCTATGCAACGTATATGTAAACAGAAAATAAATTAGGTCTCAAAATAAATGATGCATCGACCAAACTCGATACTAGTATCTAAAATTTTAAATACGACGTGTTCGTGATGATGACTATCTAGGTAAATATCTTCTCATTGGCTTAGTAATATTCACTTAATAAAATTGTCAGTGCCCCTGTATCCATTCCTCTGGGAGCCAAAGCCGCTGAGTAATAGGTACCAAGAGTTTTGAAGTTGGGGTTGTTTAACACAGTACCAGAGAAAGCACGTAAAATCAAATAGACTGGCATCTGAATTTCCTCCGATATTGTCAGTTTACTTTGCCATTAAATGAGGTTACGGGAAAGAGTATATTTGTATGTGCCTTCTTTAATGTATCTTGTGCAGTTAGTCAGCATCGTTTATGAATTGTCGCAGTGACCAAAATCACTCAGGAAGACGAATATGAAAATTGCCCCATTAATTCAATATTGACTTTACAAAGAAACTTACTTTGAAACTAATCGATTAAGCGAAATATATTATATATGTACGTATCAATAATAAATCAAAATCAAAATCACTTTATTCAAGTAGACTTTTACAAGCACTTTTGAATCGTCATTTAACCAACTATTTTAAGTAAAACTACAACCGGTTCGGAATGTAGATTCTACCGAGAAGAACCGCCAAGAAACTCAGTAGTTACTCTTGTTCAACATCTAAAAATACAGTCATGTTAGTTAAATACAATTATATATGTATGTTATGTCTCCTGCCGGGAAGTCAACACGTAACAGTAACAGTTTTGTTGATAGAAAATCTTTACCGAAGATTGCGAGTTCAAACCCAGATAAGCAGCACTGAACTGACAAGTATTTCATTTGTGAATAGCGAAAGTGAAACATCGCCAACCTGTATGTAACGGATGAAATTATGTCACTTGTCTTCAGCAGCATACCGCAGCGTCGTGGGATATACTCCAAACCTTCTCCAATAAAGAACAGGTTTTTAGAACATTTACTTATACCAGATGAGATAATACACTGAGTAATTTATAAACCTACCAATAAGCTATGGTCTCCTGGTACTTTTTTAAAATTAATTATTAAAAAAAAACCTTTAAATAAAACAAAATCAACTCTTATTACAAAACCTATATGAATGAATAAATAATTCGCAATAGAAAAAATACAAAAAATATATTATTTAAGGAGAATTAGTGTGACTTTCCGAACGTCATGCGTCAAGCTGTCAGATGTCTTTTAAAGGCATTCACTTTTTGGCGGGAAGCAGCGCGTTATACGGTCAGGCGTATCATTGTAAACTGTTTATGTAATAATATTAGCAAACCAGAAATTGATTAAAGTATTTTGTTATTAACTAATTATTATTTTAAATTCATGTAATAAATTTATTAAAAGTAAATTTGTTTTGTTAATATCAGAAGTGGGATTTCCAACTCACTTTTTCTTTTGTTGATTTCTGGTTAATTTTCTATTTATTCTTAATAACTTAATTTTTTTTTCTTGTTAAACGTAATTTGCGTTTTGTTTTGTGATTAATTGAAATTGTGACTATGGGAAAGCGCAAGTGTAGCCGTTCTAGGGATTATAACGTTTCGAAGCGTCGTCATCGTTCCCGTAGTCGTTCTACCCACAGTTCGCGATCTAGAAGTACTTCTAAAAACTCAGAATTACGTGAGTCATTGAATACAATTATCACTCGTCTTAATGCATTAGAAGATAGATCCTCGGTACCTGTATCATCTAATTTTAATAGTGAAAATAATAATAATATGACTAGTGATACTGCTACGAAGATTGTTGAGGCTATCCATCATTTAAAAAATAGTTCTCGCGACTATTACGTGTCTAATTTTGATCCTAATGTTCATAATATTGATTCTTGGTTTGATGAGGTAGATCGCGCACAAAGTATTAATAAATGGAGTGATATAGAATGTTTGTCACGCGTAGGACACTGCCTAAAGGGAGACGCAAAGTCTTGGTTAGACGATTGGGTCACCACGGATCGTTCATGGAGTAATTTTAAAAATGATTTTAAATCCTTATGTGTTAAAAATGTTGATGTGGCTAATATTTTGTATGACGTCATGAGTACAAATTCTGACGATTATCCTACATATGCCGAATATGCTCGTCGATCGTTACTGCGTTTGCGTATGGTAAAAGGTTTAAGTGAGGAACTAATTAGCGCAATTGTTATACGGGGAATTAATGAACCACATGTAAAAGCCTCAGCTACTAATGGAAAACTTATGCCCAGTGATTTAGTTAATTACTTGTCTACCTTCGTTAAGCCAGTATTAGTTAAAAATGAAAATTCCTTGTCATATAATTCTGGAACACGCAAACGCATAATAAAATCACATACGACTAAGCGTGCACCACTTTTTACGACATATAAGTGTTTTTCTTGTGGTCAAACGGGCCACAAACAAGCCGTTTGTCCGACAAATAAAAAGTTAACAATAAACAATAACGATGTAAAACCGAATACAAAAATAACTTGTGCGTATTGTAAAAAACTCGGTCATCATATTAGTGTTTGTTTTGCTAAGCAACGATCCGATCAGAGAAAAAGTCACGTTAATTTTTGTTCTTTGCCTAAATTAAATAATTCTAGAGATGTAATGGTTGGAGTGGTTCAAGGGATACCTATTGATATCCTCATAGACAGCGGTGCTTTAGACGTGTCCCTTATTTCGTCATCCGTGGTTAGTCATTTAGCATGCGCTATGAAACCGATTTATCGTGAATTAAAAGGTGTCGGACAAGGTATCACTCGAGTGTTTTCTTATGTTACTCTCTTTATTGAATTTGAAGAAATCACTCTTGAAGTTGATTTATTAGTTGTGCCTAGTGAGAGTATGAACGCACCTATTATAATTGGTACTGATGTCCTCAACCGTGAAGGCGTAACGTACGTGCGTACAAAATATTTTCAGCATTTATCTTACAGTCCTGTCTCTACAAATGTTTCAATTGTAAAAGCGAATGAACATTCTATTAAAACCCCTTTGGTTGGTAAAGATTATGAGAATCTTAATAACATTTTAAAAGAATATTCGAAATTTATGATTGTTGGAACTGCTACTTCTACAGTAACTACAGGTAGTATGCACATTCGCTTGAACAGTGATACGCCTGTATATTATAGACCTTATAAATTGTCAATTAATGAAAAACTCAAAGTCCGCGAAATAATACAAGACCTTTTATCAAAAGGTATAATTCGTGAATCCGAATCTGCGTATGCCAGCCCAATTCTATTAATAAAGAAAAAAGACGGAACGGATCGAATGTGTGTTGACTTCCGCGCATTAAATAGGGTGACGATTAAGGATAGGTATCCTCTACCGTTAATCGAGGATCATATAGATCGTTTAGGTAAAGGACGTTATTTTACAACACTAGATATGGCGTCTGGCTTTCACCAGATTCGTTTAGACGATGCATCAATTCCGTTAACAGGTTTTGTCACGCCCGAGGGCCATTATGAATATTTAAAAATGCCTTTCGGACTTGCTAATGCACCAGTAGTGTTTCAGCGTATTATTAATAACACGTTGCGTTCATTTATTAATGATAACAAGGTGATGGTATATATCGACGATATTTTATTAGTAAGTGATACCATTGAGGAAGGGTTAAAGCTTTTGCACGATGTCCTGCGTACTTTAACTAATGCCGGTTTTTCTTTAAATCTATTAAAGTGTTCGTTTTTAAACACCGAAATTGAATATTTAGGTCGTGTTATTTCGAATGGAGAAGTACGGCCATCAAAGTCAAAAATAACTGCTTTAGTCAAATCTCCGGTGCCTGAGAATGTTCGACAGGTTCGACAGTTTTTAGGATTAGCTGGATATTTTCGAAAATACATAAAAAACTACGCCCTTAAAACCTCGTGTGTTGCTCGCTTAACAAAGAAAAATGTTGAATTTAAATGGGGTATAGAACAGGAACAAGTTCGACAAAATCTTATTAAATGTTTAACAAGTGAACCAGTACTCACTATCTTTGACCCAAACCGAGTAACTGAAGTTCACACAGACGCTAGCAGTCTTGGATATGGTGCCGTTTTACTTCAGATTCGTGAAAATGGTAGCAAGTCCGTCGTCGCTTATTATAGTCAGGTCACGCAAGGGGCTGAGGTACGTTATCATTCCTATGAATTAGAGACCTTGGCGGTGGTCAAAGCTCTGCGTCACTTTCGCCATTATCTTATAGGTATTGAATTTAAGGTTATCACTGACTGCAACGCTTTGAAAGCTACACAAAATAAAAAGGACCTCCTACCCCGTGTTGCAAGATGGTGGGTTTACTTACAGGATTTTTCTTTTACGATTGTTTACCGAAAAGGTGTTTTAATGCCTCATGCTGACTATTTGAGTCGCAATCCCATCAGAGTAATAAATAGCATCGATAGGCCACGCAACTGGGCACGGATAGCGCAATCAGGAGATGAAGAGACGCAAAAACTTATGGAACAGTTAGGTGAAGGACAGTTAGATGCTAGTCGATACCAAAAAAGGAACGACATCCTCTACTACAAATATACGCCTGTGGGTGAACAACCACGTTTATTGTGCTACATACCCAAAGGTTATCGATTAAGTTTGCTCAGGATTTTTCATGATGAAAACTGCCATGTAGGCGTAGAGAAAACGATCGGGCTAATTTTAAACCACTTTTGGTTTCCTGGTCTTTTCACATTCGTGAAGAAATACATAAGTCATTGTTTAACCTGTATATCCTATAAGAGAATCCCGCGAGCATCATTACAACCTATTTCATCATGGCCTAAGCCGGATACTGTTTTCCACACGCTTCATGTAGATATTTTAGGGCCTTTGCCAGAATCATATGGCTATAAACATGTAATGATAGTCATCGACGCCTTTTCTAAGTATTGTCTCATACATTATATGCTCTCTACAAACAAGATCTTGATGAATTAAAGCGTGTGTTTAAAAATGTTATATCGCTGTTTGGTACTCCACGTCTTGTCCTTACTGATAGGGGTCGAATGTTTGAGTCATCGGGATTCATAAAGTGGATGAATGGTTTCGGGTGTAACATACATCATATAACACCTGAGATGCACCATGCTAACGGTCAGGTGGAGCGATACGTGCGTACTGTACTTAATATGTTACGCATAGAGGCCAGTCATAAAAAGAAGAAGTGGTCTGAGGAATTATGGCGTCTGCAGTTGGTGCTCAATATTACTAAGCAAAAGACGACACAAATGTCTCCATTGAACCTTTTAATTGGTTCTGAGGGGACAACTCCTGTGATACAAGCTTTAGTCCGTGATGTGGCTACTGATTATTCGGGATCAAATCGCCAGTCTTTACGGGAGTTAGCTAGGCAAAGGACGGCCGAATGTCTCAAAGAAAATGAAAAGAAACAAAATGAATATGTGAATAAGGGACGTGAATCGCCTCGCGCATTTCAAGTCAATGATTTTGTATTCGTCATTAAGTACTCTCAATCTAAAGGAAAATTAGATCCTGGAATGCGTGGCCCTTATAAGGTGACAAGAATTCTTGAGAATGGACGATATGAGTTACGGCTTGTGGCTGGAGACTATGGCAAGCTGACTTATGCTGCCGCTCAGTATATGGTGCCTTGGAATGGAGAATGGACGAGAGTGATGAGTGTGCCTGATGAGTGTGCCGCTTTCTTTGATAGTAAGTTATTCCTTCTACTTTGATACTAGACCTTGCTGTTTTATGTCTAGTCTTATGTGAATATCTACTAGACCTTGCTGTGTTATGTCTAGTCTTATGTGAATATCTACTAGACCTTGCTGTGTTATGTCTAGTCTTATGTGAATACCTACTAGACCTTGCTGTGTTATGTCTAGTCTTATGTGAATATCTACTAGACCTTGCTGTGTTATGTCTAGTCTTATGTGAATACCTACTAGACCTTGCTGTGTTATGTCTAGTCTTATGTGAAAACCTACTAGACCTTGCTGTGTTATGTCTAGTCTTATGTGAATACCTACTAGACCTTGCTGTTCTATGTCTAGTCTTATGTGAATACCTACTAGACCTCGCTGTTGTATGTCTAGTCCTATGTGAATACATACTGGACCTTTTAGTTGTTATGTCTAGTCTGGCTTAAATGTCTACTGTTGACATTAACATGTTCTAACAATAAATTTGGAATTTCGCAGGTGTAGACCAAACCGATGAGTTGACCCCTACGAGTATAAATTACCCTATGGAAATTATCAGCGCCTTTGACCGAGGTGATAAAGAAGCTGGACCTCAGACTGACGAGGACGCCAGGACATCAGGAGAGGCCGTATAAGGAGAATTAGTGTGACTTTCCGAACGTCATGCGTCAAGCTGTCAGATGTCTTTTAAAGGCATTCACTTTTTGGCGGGAAGCAGCGCGTTATACGGTCAGGCGTATCATTGTAAACTGTTTATGTAATAATATTAGCAAACCAGAAATTGATTAAAGTATTTTGTTATTAACTAATTATTATTTTAAATTCATGTAATAAATTTATTAAAAGTAAATTTGTTTTGTTAATAATAATATAATATTTTTTGAATTTTTAGATTTAATTAATTAATATTTATTTAATTTATTTCATTAATACAAAGATTAATACATAATACGGCCGTGGAGTTATTAAACTAGTAATAATTTTGGCGTTACTCGCTCCGGTTAGCGTGCGACGTCCGGAGTAACAACAGGGCTGTCAAAACAAACATATACAATTATGCTATTTATAAATAATTAATATATTATATGTACATTTAAGTATATTAGTTTGTTGTGACTAGCGAATTTAAAGATTAAGTACTTTTTTATAATATGTGATAATTGAAATAAGCTATTATGTATTTAAACCAAAAAAAAAACAAAACAACGTCTCATCTTAATTTTCCTCATATTTAGAAACGTAACTTATATATACTTAAAGAACTTAAAAATCCCCTTTTATATAATTCATAAAAATCAAATTATTTTCATAAAAGTTAGATACAGACCGACATATATTATTATTTATATATTAGTACAAATATTAACATTATATAATTATGTATATGTAAAACACGAGTCCAAATTAAAAAGTACCCAGAATAAGAAAAATTAAATATAATTTATAAATAGAACAAAAACAATCACTAACACATTAATAAATTTAAAAATACAACACACTAATCTAGACAAAATTCACACACACATATGCATTGATATTCCAAATTTGAAATTGAATAATTCCTCACTCTCAACCCTAACGACGCTTGCAAGTGCATCGATATATTTACATCGGCCTAATTTCTAAAGTGGGCTGCATTTGTGGGGCAGCCCTGTCCCTGCCGAGCCGGGCTTCTGGTTTTACGCACAACGATATACTTATGCATCGATGCTGCTATTCGATTCAAATCGATTCAACAGTAAATACTAATTTTTATTTTTATACTCGGAAATAGTTTATATATTCTTGTTCTAATTATATAACCTATATAGATATAGATTTAATTTATATTACGAATATGAATTAATATGGATTCAGAAATGTCGTGGCTCTTATATTAGTCAATACTAGAATAATTATAATATGTAAAGGATAAACGTATCACTGTAAGCCGATTTTCAACGTTTTCGATTGCGTCGAGTGTCGAATTCTTTAAATAGGTGAGTTTTATTGAACGTGTTTTGACAGCTAATATTAGATACTTGCTAACAATATAATCCTGTTTATTTGCCATGTAATCGAGGCAGTATATAGTGATTAATCAACCACTGCTAATAGAAATTTATTCAGTTTTTCGAGCAGTCTGGAGTTACGATGTTCTAGAAGCAAGTCGCCTGAACTCTTTCCGATCGTGTTGTCTTTTCAATCGCATCGTGTTATAAGAGTACAATAAACTACACTATAGTTTATTTTAAAGATAGCTGCTGTACCTAAATTCGGTCAGGTTATCATCAATGTTAAATATAACCTATCAAATATTAAACTAATAAGGGTATTAGAGCTATTCTTTAAAAACTCGAAACTCACCGCGGAACACGAACGTAAAAAGTCCGTAGTGATATTTATCATTGATTATACTAATTATAACATCTAAGTGATACAAACATCAATACATTGTATCAACAAAAGTAGTTTTTCAACATCTCAGGATTACTTTTTTATTGTAAATAAGTAAGCAGACTGTCAAATACCTGATAGGAAGCTGTCATTACTGCCAATTGGCACTGTAATAAATATGAAACATTTCTTACAGTGGTTTTTATTTCTTTAAGTGGATACCGTGTCTAACAAAGAGCTTATTGATAAAAAAAAATCATTCCGTAAACGATCATCGCGCCACCAACCTTGAGAACTAAGATGTTATCCCTGTATTTACACTGGCAACATTTTGTATTGCTGTTTGGCGGTATAATATGAATGGGTGGGTAACATTATGATACGAAATGAGTCCTTACAGAATGCCTGTTACGGATAATTACAATGACTGTTTGTTTATCATTAAAACACGTAAACTAATCAATATTAAAAAAGATTGCGTGTCGATGGCGCGGAAAATATTTTTTTTTTCTATTGTTCAAAGCACCTTATTCGTAATTATAGCTAGCCACAAGGCCCTATGACTTCCCGTACACTATTTCCTGGTTGCATCTTTTTAATATTGTATTTTCTTCCGCACTTTCATAAATTGATTTATTTTTTTATAAATTGATCGGTATTTCATAGTATTGCCACAGCGTCTAAAATTTTGTTCTAAATTTCAGCAAAATCGCTTGTTACTATTGTTTTAAATAAAGTTTCAATACACATAATATGCATTTGTAGAGTTATATATATAAATTAAAATATTGTATAAATAATAGAATAGGTAATTTTACAGATAATTAATTCTCTTGAAGTGACGTTTCAAAATTGCTTGACAGAACCTACTTCGATAAAAAGCATTTTTTATTTGTGTTGTGGGTTAGTGATGTAATAATTATAGAACTTGCGAGACGAAATGTATAAAACCATATTTATTTTAATAAAGAAATTTCTTTTTTTTGGCTCTACATATATTTATTGATTTTTTTTTATTATTTTCAAATAATATAATTTCAAATCGATCGGGGATTTATAATTTATCATTTCAAACAGGGGATGTTGTGCACTTTATTTGTACATTTCAACTACGATAACGCTGCCAGAAATTTAGTTACTTTAACAATACGTAGGTGCCGATGATTTTGCATTGATTCTTTATAAAAAATCATGTCACTAATTAGAAAACTTCAATATGCTTTAAAAGGTAAATATATTATTCAATTTAAAAGGAAATATCATTTGTATATGAATTACAGTAATATGAATCTTTAAGGTACGTGCCAGCACAGATTAATTAATATTTACTAGAGAGAGAACCTTTTTAATGATTTTATTTTTTATTTTTATGACTTAAAGACCCAATTTTTTTTTTTGACTAAAGTATGCAATGAAGCAACATCTTAGTTATCAGTTGGCGTTACACTGACGGATTAAGGTTTTTTTTTTTTGTACTAATATGGTATCTGATGTTTGGCGACGATAACTATTGGATATCATTTAAATCATTCGCCCATTCTGTATATTATTATAAATCAATTAAAAGACATTTGAGCATCGAGATGTGAACACCGCTAATTTGATTCCTTGCTTTTAGCACAAGGCTTAATCATCATTGATGGATCTATTCATGCTAGTTTTTTTTTTTTTTAATTGAAATACTGTAAACTCTATATAACGACACTCAAGAGACTGTGTGTATTTGACGAAGAAAAAACTGTATTGGAAAAAGTTTTTTTTTTATTTCAGACTAGTGTCAGTAATTAAATAAATCAATACTTGGTGGTAGGGCTTTGTGCAAGCCCGTCTGGGTAGGTACCACCCACTCATCAGATATTCTACCGCGAAATAACAGTACACTGTATTGTTGTGTTCCGGTTAGAAGGGTGAGTGAGCCAGTGTAATCACAGGCACAAGGGACATAACATCTTAGTTCCCAAGGTTGGTGGCGCATAGGTGATGTAAGGAATGGTTAATATTTCTTACAGCGCCTTTGTCTATGGGCGGCGATGACCACTTACCAATAGGCCCATATGCTCGTTCGCCAACCAATGCCATAAAAAAAAAATCAATTCTTATTAGAATGCTATTACGTTTAGTCTGTTATTTTCCTCTGAAGTCTTATGCTGCACCAGTAATTTTATTGTATTTTTTACTTATACATATCTGTGCGATATTGAGGCATGATGGTGATAAAAAAGGACTTTTGTAATAATTTAGGGATAGATAGGGCCGTTAAATCGAGTTACATGGAGTTTACACTGTATATAAAACTTAAAATTTTATACGATAATCATTTATGTCATAGGATAATATAAAGTCTTAATTTAGTAAAACGAGTATAATTATGAACACCTCTGTCTGCTGCATTATCTGTGGAAGTGTCAAATTAAATCCATCATGGCGACTTCTTTCGCGCCAATTCTGCAGATTTGCAATACCTACACCTGTGGAGTTGGAACGTAATTATTCTGCGGAAATGCAATTTATTCATATTCGAATTTCTAATAATTGAATTATACGAGTTTAATACATTTATATATAACTTACAAATTTAATTCAACTCTTTTCTGTAACGGTTATAATACATACGACGATAACAAGCGTTATAATATGAACATTTGATTGACTTGCAAACCTTTACCTAACATCTCATCAACATTCACATTTAAATATGTAATATGGATTTGATGTACGCTGTGCAATATTGTTTTCTATAGTACATTAACTTTAGGGTAACGCTGCAGTCATATAAACTATATTCGTTCATCAAGAAAGAGCTGGGGTCTTATTCTTCGAACATAAAACGTTAATGATACGATTCCGATTATATTCCGATACACTATCGACCGTTTGATCGTTGCGTTTGTAGAATAGGAAAACGGCTGTCTCAATTGGATTGCGATAAACCGTCAATTTGTTAGAATTGGGGCCCTGTTAGGGCTTATTACAATATGGACTCCCTTCGGAATGTTTTTAACAAATTTAACATACTTAGAATGGCATCATTGTATATTTACAACGATATTGTGTATAGATAATAGAACACTTACTTGTAACAATAGATTTTCGTCACAGAGTCAATTCATCCTTCCTTAGGTAAGCTACTCGCTTCTTAAATAAATTCCTCACATACAAAGCTTCCTAATCAATAAAGTTAAATCTCATGAAAAATAAAGTACACTGAATGATTCAGACGAAAAAAGCGCGACATAAGCATTCGTTGTAATTCATGCCCATGGCATAGTGGTTAGAACGCGTACATCTTAAACGATGATTTCGGGTTCAAACCCAGGCGGACACCACTGAATTTTCATGTGCTTAATTTGTGTTTATAATTCATCTCGTGCTTGATGGTGAAGGAAAACATCGTGAGGAAACCTGCATGTGTCTAATTTTAACGAAGTTCTGCCACATGTGTATTCCATCATCCCACACTGGAGCAGCGTAGTGGAATATGCTCAAACCTATTCCTCAAAGGGAGGGGAGGCCTTAGCCCAGCTGCTAATGTAAAAAAATTTAATGTAAATAATAATTCAATTGTATTTAATCACCTATTAAATAGCTGTCGGAAAAGATTAACTACTGTTTTTCTTGCCAGTTCTTCTCGGTAGAATCTACATTCCGAACCGATGATATCTTTTAATTTTAATTAACATCATGAAATGACGATCGAAAAGTGTTCATTGTTAAGCATACCTTCTTAAATTAAGTGCACCTGTAAATTTTGTTTCGATTTTAAGATATTTTTAGACGGATAAGAAAATATATCGTGATCGTCAAAATTATATATATATTTCGTCTTTCGGTCTGGACGCAATGTTTTGTCCCTTTCATTAAGCAATCATTATTCTTATATAATATATTAATAGAAACTCCTTCGTAATATCCTCTTTTAAATAGACCAACCGGTTATTTATAACTTGGCTCTATGGTCTTATATTTAGCTTTTTAACTATTAAAAATCAAAATCTCATTTCAAAAAAACATTGATAAATACGGCATATTACTCAATACAAGATTATTCATATTAAAAAGTGTTGACGCATTTATTCATTTCTAGGCATGATATATATAGACTAATTTGTACTTTATTGACTTACTCTGTAATTAAAATGGTGGGAAAATTTGAGTAGTGAGTCTCTTGCCGGTTCTACACGATGAAATACTTTCCGAACCGGTGGAAGCTTTACGTTTAGTTCAACACTGTAATACGACGGTTCAAAAGTTCTCACATAAGCCTACTAGAATAAAGAATATTTTGCATTAGCATTAGCAGCCCGTAAATGTCCCACTGCTGGGATAAAGGCCTCCTCTTCTTTGAGGAGAAGGTTTGGAGCATATTCCACCACGCTGCTCCAATGCGGGTTGGCGGAATACACATGTGGCAGAATTTCGTTGAAATTAGAGACATGCAGGTTTCCTCACGATGTTTTCCTTCACCGCCGAGCACGAGATGAATTATAAACACAAATTAAGCACATGAAATTTCAGTGGTGCCTGCCTGGGTTTGAGCCCGAAATCATCGGTTAAGATGCACGCGTTCTAACCACTGGGCCATCTCGACGATATTTTGATTTCGACTATATTTATTGTCAATCGTGTGACAATTAAGGATAAAAAGGATAAATTAACCTAAATTTACTATTCAATGGAATTCATTTTAATTGTATTTACTAAATATATTTTGTATCAAAGGGCAATTAGTTGGCACATATCACACTTACTATGTGCATTGCTATCTTCGTCTCAGTATATATAGCTTTATTTGTATATGTATGTCTGTCAAGGTGATCTGAAACAATGCTTGTAATTATTTCTGATTAGACTCGTCTGCCAACAGGTGACTTGGTTTGAATATTGCGACCAATATTGGATATGCTATTTGACCAAGCTTTGATCCAATTTTTTAAGAAGCACTCATATTTGAAGTTGGTTTGATTAAAATTATAAATAGCACGTAGCATTTTTCAATTATGATTATACTAAAATATTTAAATATGATATTAAGGGGCCAGAAGACCCAGGTGGCCAGGATATGACACACAGACCAAAACTAGCATAGTTAGGCGGAAGGATACCAAGCGATTTTGCAATGATATAAAGAAATTTACTGACGTACACTATTTATACAAATATAGGCATTATGTAATTTGTTTTTAAAAAGTTACTACTTAACACTTCTTTCTTATACTACTGAAACTTACTATAAATGTCAAAATTATAATTTAATAAATAAATCCTATTTTTTTTTCTTCCAATACAGCTCATCTTACTGAAACCCTGATGATTCGCGCCGCCTTGCTTTATGATAGCTACGCCACTGACTGCAGACTGCTTGACTTTGAAATAAAATATCGTAAACATACTATATCCATTGATTCACGCAGCTCACGCCATTGAAGCTCCCAGTCGGCGTGATGTTCTCAACTTCATTACCAATCATTGACATATTTTACATCTAAACCTTTCTCATGAAAATTCATTCAGATGTTTTTGAGTTTATCGCGTTCAGATAGACAGACACAGAACTTTCTTTTATGCTATATATAAATATAGATAGATTCATATCATGTCCGCTGATTAGTAGATCTTCTCAAACAATGAACTGACTGATTTGTCGCTCACTTGAGTTATTGAACAGGAAAAACCCAATAACTTTGTGGTAAATGCAAAATAAGATCGACTAACCTATGTAGTTACGCTATTTTGTTGCTTACGTAGTACAACTGTCATAATTATTCAATTCAAAATTGCATATCAGAGTTATACTGCATAATGGGATTCATTTAGATTGATGAGTTAAAAAAGAATGACCGAACGACCAAAATGAAAATGCTAGATCTTAAGTGTTACAATCTGTTAGCGGATATACTTCTTAAAAGGGAAGGAGAATATGCCAACATATATACATTATTTTTGTCTGATTGTTACCTATTACGACTAACCAAATATTCGTATCTTATGTAAAAAAAAATATTTCCCATTTGCTCTTAAAACACTTGGCCTTTGGAATAGTAGTGCAAAAAAAGCTTCATTAAAAGTATAGCACCTCGCCTCCACTGGTAACAGGAGCGCTGGTTCATTTTTTGCCCAGATGATCGAAATTGTGATTCAATGGGGAAATGCTGCTAGCATTCTTGCCACCATTCCACGCGGTCAAGATTTATACAGTAACTATTGTAGTCATATTTGTATATATTTAAGGACTTAATGTTAATAATTCTTATGTTAATAAGTGCATATTTTTAAGACTTAACCACTCAATAGGTTCCAGCATTTGGGGCAGCACTAACAGAGGAACCTTTCCGTGTTAAATTAGTATCCGCGTGCATTAGCATGAGTGAGTGACACGTGCTTACAGTATGTCTTAGTGTGCGTGAGACGACTAAGAATATAACAATACAAATATAAAGTAAATTATATTTGTTAAGTTTATTTTATAAAAAAAATAATCAATTCAACATATGAGAGCGCTCTTGCAATGTTTTACATTCAAAATTATATCACAATCTGTACGTCTAACTATTGATTGTAACTACTTAGTTTCTTGTCGGTTCTTCTCGGTAGATTCTACAATCCGAACCGGTGCTAGCTTTACTTTGGAAATAGTTCTGTAAAGAGACGATTCAAAAGCCTACGTGGATGAATTATTTTTATTTTATATGGCTATGAGCGTGCACAATTTAATGTATAGGAAAAATATTCCGTTGTCACTTAGCACTTATAAATAATACCTATATACTCAGCTAAAGAACTATGATTCATCGACTCAAGACTGTTAACCATTGATAAATAGTAGCATTAAACGAAGAATGTGTAATTAGTGTGAGAAAATCCTAATCAACTGTCATAGTATATTATACTCATACCTGTCGTGTGGAGATGCGCTAGGAACTAAATGTTTATGTTATACAAGTTTTACTGGTGACTTTGTTTGATAGAACGTCAAATTATAAGACAAATGCAAAAGTGCGCGACTACAAAACCGAAACGACGTATATTTTTGTTGATATGTCAAAAGTACTGTCACTGTAACTATTAAGGGTGAAGTATCAACGAAATTGTTAACTACACACTACCCAGGATTTGTATTCGCTTTTGTTGCTTCGCTATAATGTTTCATGCACTCTATCCGCCTTTTGTTTTATAATCTGAGGTTTAGATTATTTATATGTAGGTATATCTATGAGTGTCTTACTAGAAAATAACTAAAATAAACGTGCCATCTTTATTATCTTGGTGTGCGTGACAGATATACTTAACCCTAGCCAAACGTCATACGACTTTACTAGTGTGCGACTTAGTGACCAACCATTGGCCACTACGCGTTCTCAGCTTTGACAGTCTATCTAAACACATTAATAATAATCACAGATCTGAAGGTAGAACTTAAATATTGAGACTATTGTTGTCTCGTAATAGATTTTGTTAACCCACAAATAGTTTTAAATGTTTTACGTTTTTAGTTTACATCATTCGTTTATAAATTTATGTTATATATAGAAGTAGTCCCTAGTAGAATCTATTCTTAAGTATAAGTTTCATAGTCCACTGGGAAACGAAATTGACATCAGAAAGATATGCAGGACAGATGCCTTTACATGCTCTTCAAAACCAGCATTCGTAGTCAGTGTATAATATTTAAAAAAATATATATTTACGTACATTTTTTAATCACATTATATAAATTTGAAAATTGATTATACATATAATTTCTTAAAGGCCTTTTTAATACCTACTCTACAATTTTCTACTAAAATGCATTCATAATGACTTTTCGCAAAGTTGAAACGGCGTTCGTAAGAAACGCATTCGCTCGACCAAAAATAACTTAAAAGTACCAAATCTAAAAATAAAATTAAATAAACTAACAGGCTGTTAATTTCCCTTACTAAGGGCTGAGGCCTCCTCCTCCTCCAGGGAGCCTAATATCCCACGCTGCTCTAATGCTGGTCGGTGGATTCACATCTGGCAGACTCATCCAACGCAAGTTTATACGCGAAGTTTTCCATCACCGCCGAATATGAGATGATTTATGAAAATTCACGATACTTAGTTAAGAGTCAGGTGTTCTATCCACTAAGCTACCTCAGCTTATATTTAACAAACAATTGGAGTTTTTTCATTGAAACCTTTTTCTAAGCATACCTCAAGAAGGATACCGTCACAGAACGGTGTCTGAAACTGAAGTCATATCTCCTAAAGTTTTATATCAATCAATGTATCTTTAAATAAAAATAGAAAAAAAATATAATCCTGCCCATTAGATGCTGTGAACTATTTCAGACCACCGGTATCCAAGGAATGCAGACGGCTATGAATCACCTTGGATTATTTTCTGCGCTAATATAAGTGACATTTATTATTATTAAATAATACTGAGTCTAAGATTGTTACGATACCGAGTCTATTTTTACTCAGTTATGGTGCAGCCAAAGAGAGTAATGATTTATACATATTAATTAACTTTTTAATTGTATAAGTATTATAATTAAAAAAAAATAAAATTTTAATGGATGAGGTTTATTAGTTAATACAATATTATAATAACTATTTACCATGAACGTTTTAATTATATACAAATAAATATTAAAAGCGTGGTAGTGGTAACTTGACATTTCATTGATCTTGTAAAATAATAATAATAAATAAAAATAAGTTGGACGAGCCTCGTCAAGCGAATTTTGTAAAACATAGTGTTCTATTAAATATTATGAAATAGGTAACCATAGTTTGTCTATATACGGAATATAATCATATATTTAAAAAACAGCATGTATTTTTCTTAATTGATGTAGAGATATATCTTATAGATATAATAGCTGTTACTCGCCCACTTCGCTGGGTATTAAAAACAAATATTGTTTATATAAAATAATTAAAAAAAAAATTGTTTTTTTGTTAAGGCTGCCATGAGGTTTACCGGCGTTGTATATAGTCTATCATTTTTGTAATCACAAGTCCTTACTGTATACCAATTTTTATAAAGATCAGTTCTTGAGTTATAGCGGGGCATACAGACAGACATAGAGACAAAAAAAATCAAAAATGGTAAAACTGATGTCAGTGAGTCATAAAACGAATATTTATGACGAAATTCGTCAAAAAGTTAGTGTACATACAGACTCTACAGATTTATATTGTAGTATACGTACAGATATATTCTTGTCTATAGCGACATGACGAGGGCTAGTTCGACATAAGAATGAAGATTTATACAATAGTTACTTAAGTTTTAATTTAGATTTGTATATATTTCATTGAGCATAATTTTAGCATATTAGCATTAGCAGCCCGTAAATGTCCCACTGCTGAGATAAAGGCCTCCTCTCCCTTTGAGGAGAAGGTTTGGAGCATATTCCACCACGCTGCTCCAATGCGGGTTGGCGGAATACACATGTGGCAGAATTTCGTTGAAATTATACACATGCAGGTTTTCTCACGATGTTTGATGAAAATTCAGTGGTGCCTGCCTGGGTTTGAACCCGAAATCATCGGTTAAGATGCACGCGTTCTAACCACTGGGCCATCTCGGCTCTTAGTGCTTGTTTGAGTATAATACAAATCTAAAAATATATACTCATTATTATACACTCATGAACTTAGATATAAGACAGTCGAGAATGATGAATAAGAGGCGCCCTCATCTCTAAGACGAAGAAGGGATCGCCCTTCTCGTATTGGCGTAGCCAGATAGGGGCATCGGGTACTGTGCTGAAGCCTTCTCAATTTGAGGAGGAGATTTGAAGCTTGTTTTATGAACACGGTGAGGTGTGTAAATAACATGAATTAACATATAATAAGTGTAATGTAATGTAAGAATAACTATATCCTAATTTTGTCGACCCGCCTTCGTAGGGTAAAATTCATCCTAAGTAACACATTTATAGTTAAAATTTTCAAATATCCTTTCTTAGTGTAGAAGTAACTAAATAAATTTTCAAGTCACTTAGATATATGGTCTCGCAGATCTTGTGATTATTCAGTACTGGTGGTATCTGTTCACTTGGTGCTAAGTCTTTGTGCAAGTCCGTTTATGTAGATACCACCCACTCATCAGATATTCTACCACCAAACAGCAAAGTTAATATTGTTGTGTTCCGGTTTGGGTGACTGAGCCAGTGTAACTACAGGCATATGGGACATAACATTATAGGTTCCTTAGTCAGTGGCGTATTGACGATATGAGGATTAATTTATATTTTTTAGAGCACTCGTGTATATAGGACACATTTCAAGCCTACATATGTGAAAAGAAAAAAAAAACATTATTTTATTTTAGTCCTTATTTTTTTCTTTTTTATTAATAACATTATAACTTGTCAAACGAAATAGTTTGATAAATAGTGTAGAAAATAGTACTGAGCTAAGTGCACGAACACTAGTAAAGTGGCAAAAAAATTCAAGCGTAGATGTCACGCACACCAAGGTAAGTAATTTGGCTCGTCCATTGTAGTGCGCTCTATCTAGATATATGAAATTATTTTGGGATATTAAAAAAAAAACATTTATTTTAAATAAGTATTTATTTATATAATTCGCACCTACAAAATTGATACGTACTTTCAGAATAACAGTATTTTCGAAAAACAAAGCTTTCTTTTTTAGAAAGGATTAAAAGCAAACATAAAAAAGGAAAGAATAACAAAGTCTTTGGTTCTGAAAAGAAACGGAGTTAGTAGCACCATTCGGAATACAGGATAAGTATTTTTTTTTAAATATATATAAAAATCAACATTTTAAAATTAAATAAAAAAGAAAATATTTGAAGGATTTGAAACTAGGTTTCGATACGCCTTTCATTATGGGCCAGCGCAGACACTAGACAAGACAGATATCTGACTAACTTGTCTAATCTTACATCTGACAAGACTAAAGTCACATTTTGTCTTTGTCAAACTCATGATCACATCGATTTTAGTGTGACTTCTATAGTAGTTCTTTGAATCTTGGTTAGTAGAAAGTTGCAAATAAGTGCATCAAGCCTTATTATTTGATAGATATTCAGGTCTAAGAAGTCAAGTACTTCGATTTACGTCTTAAGACTGTCTTGTCTAACGTCTGCATTACTTTAAGTTTAGTTTTCACTTAAAACTAATCCAAATATACAATTCATTATAATAAAAACACGATCAAAACTATTCATAGACTTAGATTGTATATATTTTAATTAGAAAATATATAATTATATCTTCGTATATGTTCTCTTAACTATATATCAAAACGGGACGGAGTAAAGTGATTATACAATTATATAACTATATTAATATATCATAAAATATCCACATACTAACTGAATAATTAACATGACACTGACGAAGTTCAAAACATCGTAAATGCCATTATATTTTTAACATTAATAAGATATTTGTTTCTTATTTTAATAGTTGTATTAACCATGTCATAAGATAACTTGGATTATTTAATATTTGAAGTGATGCGAAAGACATCATAATTATATGTCATAGTATTTTTTTAAAGCGATCCCGTAAAATATTAGTATGTGGATATATTCCTTAGCTATTTCATTGCAGGATCCATATGGTAACTATATGTTTCATGACCCGTTTCCACTGACTGCCAAATCTAATCATTATGACAATAAATACAATACAAAAATAGCCATAATTAGAATTAGCAATCAATTATATTTTTTAGGATTGTCAAATCCATAGCAGCCTTAAACCCGTGATTGTGCCATTTACGATTAAGTAACAAAACTGTTTAATATAGACCCTCCTTGTACTTCCCAACCGGCAGTGCCCATTAGACCGTGTTTTTATCCTTAAACCTAATATAACATCAAAATGAAAGGTACTTTAGGAATAAACTTTTTTTAGAATTAACAAAAAAATAATAATAATATTTAATAATATCCCATTTTTTACCTTATCTGTTAAGATTTACTTTTTATTTACACTTATAATGAATAGTCTGTTTATATCATTGCTCAGTGGAATCAATATTTGTATGTTTTTTTATTTTTTATTATAAGTTAAAACACAAAAGAGGTACAAATTTTGTTGACAATCTAAATTGTATTTTTTTTTATTTTACCAATACACGTAATTTTTTTTTTAATATTTAGTTTGCTTATGTTCATGACATACATCTTTATTTAAAAAATTTTTAGTGTGAAAAAATAACTAAATATGACAGACTTTTATTCATTTCGCTGATCCAAAAATTATATACAACCAATTTACATAATAATTACATTATAATCTTATTCTATATTTTACAATAAAATCAAAAGGTTTTAAGTAGATTAATGATAGTGAAAGGAAATCTAATGACATTTTAAGAAACACAATAAGTTTTATTTCTGTAAATGTGTTTGTAATTTAAGAAACAAGCCAAATACATTTGAGCGATCCTAGCGACACCTATCATGATATTATAATATGAAATGAAGTTGAATGGAGCAATCACAATTAAAACTATAATAGATTTTAAATATTAATTATTTCAAATTAAAAATAACCTTCGAGACTTCAAATGGCAGTGCTGGTTTTATCTATGGCCTAAGTTTACATTTTCAACCATTTATAAAAATAAAGTATACGTCGTTAATGTCAAAATGACATTTAAACAACCTAAAGTAAGCCAGAAATTGAAAAAAAATCAAGTAAATAAATTATTATTTGTATATTTTAAAACATTATTCTTTAGGTTATTTAAGTCAAATGACGCTGTATTTGAATTATTTTTGCATAGAGAACAGATTATAAAGTGTCACGGCTTTGTTTGAGATCACATCTTTAACCGTTCAACGCTTTCATCTGTCAAAATCTTTTACAAAAAAACCTTACTTATTATGTATATGTATATAAAAGTAAACAATATAAATCACAAAGTAATTTTGCTACCTAAGCTTACATTAAGAAGAGGCGTCACTTAATTTTTTTTATCTAATGCACGATATCACACGGGTGTCCATTCTGTCATTTGACGATGTCACGATCTAGAACAAAGAAAAATATATTTGTAAAATATTTTTTTTTAACCTTATAATAAACACAAAAAAAAAACAAAAAATTTTTAAGTACTTTATTCCAAAATCTAGTAACCAAGAACCAAGAAAACAACGTTTCAGATATGATTAATGTGAGTCGGAAATAGTTTCACCAAAATGTAAAGTAAAATTTTGATTATATTTTGTTAAATAATTAACCGATTTAATATTTGGAGTATTGGCACACAAGTTATAGTATAAATTATAAATGAGAAAAAAAAAACACCCAAATTTTATCATTTACAGACTTTTTAAATTGTATTATAATATGACAACGAATTGAAAGCACTTATCACATACACAAGCGATATTGAACAATAATACCATTCGAGTTTCAACCATTTATCTCCAATCAATAACCAGTACGTATCGACTATCGAGGTATTAAATATTTTATTTTAACTAAAATCTATGTCAGCTCACTTAAGACGCGTTATATAAGCGCGGAAGCTTGATGGCCGACTTTCACGAGTTACGTAAGTCAAAACTAAATTGCATAACAGCTCCACAGACCTAATGTCCTACTGACGTTCTTACGTCATTTTTTTATTATATTTTTTTTTGGTTTGAAGTTGAATGTTATTAGAAAGTGGGACGTGCGAATTGGCAGTTACCGTGTTCTAGTGTCTATGTGTCGTAATTATGGTGAAACTGCGGTCAATATTATATTGATTTTTTTCTCGATTAGTTTGTTTATTTTATTGATTTTTTTAACGAAATATTTGTACAAAACAATCGCTCATTAAGATTTTTTTTTTTACAAAATTAGTTCAATGTTTTCATGCATCACTTATATATCGCAATAACTTTTGAATTTTATAACGTTTTAAATATTACTTGTAATAATAACATATCTAATTTCATTATTTGATTTTGTTATTTTCTTTATTTAATTAACTAAACCAAAATAATATTCAGCAGCGTGACCAGTTCTCGACTCAGAATCTTATATAATGGTTTTATAACTTATTTATCTTCTTTAATAATTATCAAACCATGAAATTACTGGCATAATTAAAAAAATAAAATAAAAGTAAATAAGACTTTAATAGATTTAACTTAACAGATAAAAAAAATAGTTTTCTATATTCAAATATTCTCAGAGCGAAGTTAAACGTCAGGGAACAGATACACAAAAGGGTATTATTACTTATAGTTGTATATAACATATTAGTGTGTGTGTACATTGAAATTTATTACTCACACAGATACAACATATTTATGTAACTTTTTCCTTAAAACTAAAGCAAGCTTAAATATTTCGTAATCCGTAGTTATAAGTATGTCACTTATGAATGTAATCATGTTAAATCAATTAAATATAACAAAATACTTAACCGGATATGAATCGGAAACGATGTGAAAATGCATTATAAATCAGCTATGTTAATATAAGTAAAAAAATAATAATTATATTATTAATAATTAACATATAACTTTACTAAAATTTATTTCATTGTGTATATAATTTTTTACTTCATGAATACTATTATTTTTCACCAAATAAAAACGGATAGTTTCACTGCTGTTAACAAAATGTAATTATATCATAATCATTCGATAAGATCATCGGTTCTTTAAGAGATTTTACGTTAAAAGTTTTCGACTTAAACAAAAACAATAACACCCGCGTGCATTAGTAATTTGTACATATAATAAAATTGGAGTGTCTGTTTGTAATTTAATTTTTACTAAATGCATATGTATGTATACACAAATGGATGGAAGCGGATGTAATAAGGAGTAACTTGGGCTACTTTTATTTTAGAATTATATATAGAATAAAAATAAAATCACGCTACAATATCCAAATAACGTAATTTCAAACAACGCGCACGAAGTCGCGGGCACAGCTAGTAAACATATAAGTCAAACGTTAAACAAATGTCTGCTATCGCTGGGTAAGTCTCCTCTCAATTGTAAGGACTTAAAGTATCGCGCTACTCTACGGCGTAATACGTACGAATGTATCAACATGAGTCCATTACTTCCGACGTTTGGAGAAACGATGTAGAAAATAATGAATCAAGGTGATGCCCGGATTCGAATCGGCAATGCCACACGGCATTCGTATTTTTGGGTTCCGGTTCGAAGGGTTACTGAGGCAGTAACGAGTAGGCGAGGGACATAACATCTTAATTCCCAAGGTTGATGGCGGATTGTCTATGGACGGTAGAGGCAGTTACCATCAGGTGACCTATTCGCCAGTATTTCTACCAATTTAAATCGTATTTTTAATATAGCAACACTGTTGATATTCTTTATGTCACTAAGTACAATAGCTTTATATAAACATTTTATAAAATATTTACAAATATGAAATCAAAACGTTAGAATCTACAAGTATGACCTGCATCTTCTAAAAACATAATTAAAACCTGGTGCACTATTACCGCACAACAAATAAAATTTGTCAATTGTGATAAACCAAATCTACGTCCGAAAACCAACGATAGAGGGAAGAGTCGACTAGAACAGTTCTCTACACGCTCTATGTGGCATGTCATAAAAATCACAGAGCGAGTTCGTTGAACCTGCATCCAAAAACCGGGATGGGCAATGCACTCTACCGACTACAAACCAAACATACCAAGATAACGTTCATAGTAAAACTCTTAGGTTATCAAATTATTGTTTATGAATGAATATCATTTTAATATTCGTGATGATTTAATTTCAATTGCATTTTAATATTCACTTTTTATATTTAATTATTTTATAATAATATTTTTATGCATCTAACTCAATAGCTTGGGAGATGAGAGTTGATGGTATTTTTTCATCCGTTAGGCTATAGTTATGTACGTAGTTTTAGTTATATGCTATTCTCTATAGTTATGTTTTGATTTGTGAATAATTAATTAATCCCTAATTATTGAACATGAATAGAAAGCGAGTGGATTTATTAATAGTTCAGTGTATGTTAAGCGAAATATTCGCTGACTATTTTTATTTTTAAATATTCGTTTAAATTTTGAATATCGATTTTTTATTAATTTATTGATTAACGAATACAAACATCGAGTAACAGAATGTGGTCAGAAAAAAAAGAAAAATTTCAAAAAGTAAAGTGACAGACTCTTAATGTCACACAGCTAGACTCAGGCCACCTCTTCCTTTCGAGAAGAAGGTTTGGAAATAAAAATAAAAAAAAAAATTAACCAATTAAACATTTTTACATAAGCAAATGTGATCATGCAGAGAAACAATAAAAGTACCTTATCAACAATAAAAGTATTTAAAAAGTTAAGAATAAATCTAAATATGTCTAACTCCGTTGTCATATTTTCATTAACAGTTTGCACAATTGCTTTATTCCTACAGCTTTGAGACGCACGCGCTAACTAGGCGAAGTGAAGACGAAAATAAAACACGCTACTGCTATTTTATATAATACTAGTTCTAACCCCTGGCTTTGCGGCTTAGAGGATAGTCGATAACTATCAAGCATAAAAGCCTCTATCTTTCCTTAGAAATCAAGCTGGCTTCATTCCAAATATCAACAAAATTGGTTCACTGGTTTTGGCCGCGAAAAAACAACAGACAGAGTTCATTTCGCATCTATTATATTAGTAAAGATAACGTTATATAGTTCCACAGACAACTATTTCACCAGTATTAGACTCAATAGGACTACGAGCATTATACTCAGCTCAAACTTGTAGTTCTACTAAGTTGACATAATATTATTGGCCGTTTCCCGCAGCCTGAGCGCTTAGGTCTTTTAAGCTACGCAATGGTTTTTATTGCGGTTTTTATCAATATACAGAGTTATTCAAGAGGATGGGTTATATGTATACATGCATGATATTGTAGAGAGAAGCTAAGATTTTCAACCGAAAAAAATAAAAAGTTTTTCTGTGCTCGTGCGATAGCTAGTAAACTATATAGCTTGATGAGCGAGATAATATTATAAAGGCAATATGAAAAATATATATTATATTTACTTTGAAATTTTTGTAAAATATGTTTTTTTAATTTTATTGGAATTAGTTTTTGTTTTAACATTAAACGCGTTTGTATACATATATTGATACTTATAAAAGTATGCGAGTATTACAATAAAAATCTTTTTAACGTTAATACAAAGAATAAAAAAAAAGTTCGAAATAGAATATACTTAATTAATCCCTTCGCAGTAATTAAAAAAAAAACGTCACAAGTGACGTTTCGGCGTTACATATGTGACGTAACTAATCTCGAATGTGGGTTAAATTAATAAAAAGAACACACTTGGCCACACCCGCGCACGCACACACGCGTATAGTGAAAGTGCTTCGGAAATCAAACATAGTGATTTGTGATTCTGATGCCGTTCGTCAACGCGAGCGGACGTACGCCACACTCGATGTATTTAAATCATGATTTAAATTTTACGGATGTTACCTATTATTTCACTTGTAACAGATAACGAATCAAATGATTTGTTTTTTCACTTTTAATACACTGCAATATAAAGATATTTTATTACACACATTTAATAATAGAAAACATATTTTTTAAAGGCACAAAGAAAAGCTACAATACTTTATAATGAAGTCTTTATAAATTGTGTACCAAGTACAAGCTATCTAATTATATTTTCGTTGCTAGAACAAAAAAAAAACGTCAGTCGATACAGATATTATTATACAAAAATATTAATATAAATTAATTATCTGTGGTCTTAAACTAGTCTCGTTTTTTATCGATATTGTGAAATTAGTTCATCGATGAAACAGCGTGCCATTTGATAACTATTTTTTAATAGAAAAATACAATAATAATTCAGAGGATAAATATTACCTGTGTTAATTAAACGTTGGTTATATATTTGTATAAAATAGGAAACCGTATTTGTATGTATGTATTCAAAGAAGCTAATTCATGTCTATTGGCTTATAGTTTTATTTGAAGAACTAGTTTCATTGCGACGTAAATATCTGTAATTTTTGATTGAAACTTTTTTAAGCCTATTCTGAATGAATAGTCGCGTTCGATTTTTAAATTATTGTATTTATATTTAACATATCATAAACAATTACTTTGTCATTTTTGAATGAATGAATGAATATATTTTTTAATATTGTAATAAAAACAAAACTATCAGTTAAAATTAACTAACCTGTCTCGACATACGTCTCAATAAGTTATCAATATGTTTATTTGTTTGTCTGATAACGGATGTGTGTCATTGTTATCAATGCGTGCCCTAAATAGTATCTAGTCGACATTGTAGATTTTTAACTATAACAGTTAAATCTAACTATTAACTGTCATCAGTTTAAATACATTATAGTATCAATTTGTAACTACGATATTTACATAGGGAATATGGTATTGGGGATAAACAGACGGACATATAATATTTGTAAATCAAATCCGCACTTAGAGAGACATAGTATTACCGATAATATTATTGAAAATCTAAATAATAATTTCAATTAAACCCCTTCACAAAATCTATCAAATTTTGCAACTATAAGATGCATATACAGGTAGTCCAAAAAACTGTTTAAATTGAAACTGCGAGTGACAACACACCTCAAAAACTTTGACAATCTTACTAATTCTAGAACATCGTGATCTAGTATGTCAGCTTAAATATTACCATTGGAAACATCCTGTATAACGATTAATACATAACTGACATTTGTCATCGGACTTTCTCTGCGTCGTATATTCTAGTTCCTATATTGTATTGTGTTAAATATATATTATGTATCTAGTTCTAAACCGTATAAAATAGCAACGACGTAGTTATTTGCCGGTTCTTGATAGTTTGCTTATTCTGAAGTTTTACGTTTAACAATGTAAAATAAAAATAAAGAATTTACATTACGTGTAATTGATTTGATTGGAGTTATTAATTTTAAATATTTATAAGAAAATATTAAACAAATTTTATCAATATGTACCAAAGCAGCCTAAATGAAACCGAAACAAACGCTGTTAAATAACCTAAAACTTGGAAAAAGGTCAATTCAGGAAGAATCTTTGGAGACAAAACACACGTGGCATTATTTCGTCATAGTGTTTTCCTTCACCAAATGTGTTTACAACGTCCATATTATAAATATTCTCGATACCGAAGTTCAATATTATGTCATTCTATACCAATTTTATCCGAAAACAAAATTGAAACAAAGTGCCGTCGAAATAACTTCTTCCCGAAAAGTTTTCGGTACTTTCTAAAGAAGTATTGAAAAACAATATAACCTTACGAATGAAAAATAAATTACTTTGAAGACTTTTACTTTTTGTTTGTTGAAGTTACATGCATCGATTACAGCATAAGTAAAGGCCAATTGTTACAAGGCCTTAAATATATATCTATATATTGCTGTTGGCAGAATTAGCTAAAGTACTCGGTGTTGACTACGCAGGAGATTACAGTGCGTAAATGTGCGCAAGCACATAGGATCTCTTCATTCCTCTCATAATCCATTAGATTACTTGGTGGCAGGACTTTGCTTAAGTCCGTCTGGGTAGGTACCACCCACTCATCAGTAATTCTACCTTCAAACAGCAATACTTAGTATTGTGCATTGGTCTAATTTAAGGTATTCTTATTATTTCTTACAGAGTCAATGTCTATTGGCGGTGGTAACGACTTACCATCAGGTGGCTCATTTGCCCGTCATCCTACATATTACATTAAAAAGGTGGCAATCTAACACAACTGGAGATAGTTTACGTTTCTTCCGAAGCATGGCAGCTTAATTCTGCCAATTATCTAATATTGCAACTAAGAAGTTTTGGCAAGGAAACATTTGATAGATTTTATGCTAGGATCTTCAGATCTGTTGCCTTATAAGCTTAAAAACAAATGTGACGGTTAGTTGCAATACTGTAATGAATGGCTCATCACCAATGCAAGAATTGCAACTCTAATAGAGAATCGAGGATATAAATTTATATAAGACGATCAAGACCCAACTCCGAATATAATAGACTTATAATTGCAGAGTATGTTAAATACTAGATACTTAATTAAAGTAAACTGTACCATTAAAAAGCGTGAACATCCTATAGAAATCCTAATACTTAAAACGAGTGCACCCGGGTACAATTAAGAGTCTAAATATACATTTTAGATCAAAGAACAAATAGTAAAAGATATATATTTTTTTTCTCCAGCTAGGAAAATTTAAATTCTCGACCTTTCTCTAATATAACATGCATGTATTCATATAAACCTTCCTCTTGAAATACTCTATTTATTGATTGAAATCCGTTGCGTAGATTAAAGCGTACAGACGGCGGGAAGCGACTTTATTGTATACTATGTAGAGATAAATAAAGTTTACAGAAATAAAATATTATTTGAAATGCATATATATTGAATAAGCGTAATCTTACTGCATTTTAACGTAAAAATATTCAGGAATTACAAATGACAAATTTAACGAAATATAAGAAAAATATTCATTTACGGCGAATAGTCTTCCACGACGTCGACCACGTGATCAGGTCTTAAGTTAAATGAACTTTAGAGAATAGAAAAGTTTACGAAACAATCCTTCAGGAATCTCGAAAAATGAACGCTTAATTAATATTTCGTAATTAAAATTGTACTGTACATTCTGGCTTCGAAAGGACAAGTGCGTTTCTTTCTAGAATACTTTCAAACTTCTTTATAATTCTGCGATGGTTTCAAAGGACAGTTATTTTCTGGATATAATGACGTCACGATATTCGAAAATTGCCGTAGAATACTTAATACTCGTCATAATGGGCGATTTTTATAAAACATCGACTACGTTATCGAATACGTCGTAGAAAACACTTGAATTATTTCGATGGTTCTACTATCTGTAAATATTTCCGTTCTTTTCGAAACTTGACTCATTTGGGTACACTATCATAAACGACTCATGCGAAAAGATAACATCAATCTTCAACAGTTCCGCCATTAATATTACAGATGATTTTTATCTTCTTCAAAGTTTGAAAGCGATTCTAGCCATGATGCATTTACGGTCAAGCTAATATGTACTGTACTACAAATCTCCTGTACCTTTTGTGACATGTATTGGATTTTAATCTTTTCTCAAATCTAGACAGGTCCATAATGGATGAGTGAAATTGTAACTTCAGACATAAGACAGGTAACATCATAATTGTCAATTACCACACTGGTAATGAAAATAATGTTTAATATTTTTTTGAGGTGTCTATGGACCAGTTTGTAATATTGGAAATATTACATCTAAATATACTTGTATAATATATAATAATGAATGGATATTTAACATTATAAAATTCTCAAGAATTTTTATGTTTGTCCTTTATAGATTACTAGGCTATTGTTCCGATTATGATGAGATTTTGGTGAAGTGTTCTACATAAGACGAATGGCCCAAAAAACCAAGAATTTTCCTTTGTACCTTATGTTCAGTCTTTAATATATACGTTTTATGTAGTTTAGTATGGTTCAACATGTGCGAAGTCGAGACGGTTAGCTAATATTTTATGATATTAAAATTTCAAAAGATCCTTTGCAAATATTTTTACGAAATCACTGTGATATATATTTTTATGACTTATCCTCATATTTATTTGTGTCTATTTGATTTTGCCTAAAATATATATTTAACTCGACATGGGTATTTTTATCACAGCCCACAAAAGAGTTCCCACGGTACATATTATGACTACGGTAAATAAAATAATACAGGAGATTATATAGATGAAAAGTTTTGTTTTTAAGCTGAGAATTTCGAAACCGCAATAATTTTTACGGATTCGCGTGCTTGCGAAAAGTTTAAATGAAAAAAAAAAAAAAAACATTTGCAACGGTCGGTACGGAAAACAGTGTCACGTTGTAAACGTCGAGATTCGTATCAACGTGACAATAACCACGTGGTAACTTAGGAAGTGAAATGGGGGGGAGGCCTAAGTTTCATTTAGTCCGAAATGATTACAGGTTCAACCAAATTTAGAGGTAAAATATTGCCCTTATATAAAAATGTCTACATTTTTATATATATAATTAGCGAATCAATTGTGACATTTTATGGAGGGTATCATTAGGTAATCACCGAGAACATTCGCGTGTAAATAAAAATAGATCAATTCATATCATAAAACCAATGTTAAAAAGGCTTAACATATCGAATATTCGTAGGAACAGTAGACCTGTGACAATACAAGAGTACACACAGGTTCATAGTTGTAACACTAAAATAACATTAATTGATGTTATGTTAATTTCTGAGATGTTATATAAACTATGATATATAGTTGATAAAAAAGCGTGTAGTTAACATACATTGATTTCTATGGAGGATAAATAATAATAATTCAATCATATTTAATTACTTATGTCGACCTTCGTAAAGGAGTAGCTAGTCTTGTCGGTTCTTAAGGACTAAGTAAGTAAGTCTTGTCGGTTATTCTTGGTCGAATCTACATTCTGAACCGGTGCTTTAAATTTAATTTTATATTGTCAAAGCAACGACCACGTGATCTAATGTAATCCAGTTGGAATTACACCGGCTCACTCGGCCTTTAAAACGTAAGCAATACAATGTATCTATCGGTAGAGTAATTGATGGTGGGTGGTACTCACTCTGGTGGAAATTGGTATTTTGTTAACTGCAACATATACTATGATATGATGTCATTCGATATTGTTAATAGTACAAAGATTATGTAAAACGCATTCATTCATAATGTTTTATTTTGTCGTTGAATCATTTGATAAGCTTCACAGGAAGACGATATTACTAACATTAAAATTTATCTTAAATTATTCCAATTTAGATTTAATTGATCATTATTAATATAAATTAAACATTATTATTTTTAAATTAGATGTGATATACTTTTAATAGAAGTAAGAGATGAGAAACTCAATAGTCCAATAACATCGTGAAATTCTTAAATCAAAAAGCTATTCCATTAGAACTCGAAACCAGCAAAAGTGATCGTGATATGTCAGAAATTCGTCATTGAGTATATTTAAATAAATTAAAGAATACACGCACCATTATAGCACTTTTAGTCACTTTAAGTAGGTTTCCAATATTACTCGATTGAGTATAAAGAATACTAGCTTATATTGTCTTGGGTTGAAATCTCAGGTTGGGTCTAGCAACCTAATATCTATCCGGACGTGTAAGACTGCCTTCACGTCTGATAATAAGAGTGAGAAAAGAGAGTGCACCTTCGCACTTACGCATTGTAAAATCTGCGCAGTAGCTAGATTAATAGCCCGTAACTATTATTAACAATGGCCCGAGTTTCGTATATTAAGCAAATATTCAAGTACCAAGTCTTTTATAAACACTTATAAAGTAAAGCAAGAATTAAGCGAGCGGTTTAATCCGCGTTAAACGTTCTCGGCCCCCGTGTGTCGCATCGTACTGTTATATATGTACTTTATCAACAAATGGGCTATAAATCGATAAAAGATTTTTTTCGATTTTTCGATAGAAATTTGGTTTGAGTTTAACGCGTTCAAACAAACATACTCTACAGTTTATATATAATATTACAGATAATGCAAGTAATAGTCTAGTGTTTGAAACTGACCTAGTATCTGCACCAAATAACCAGGACTTACTCCAAATCTAAACTAGATTTGACAAGCTACCGGTTTATAACAAATTAAATTAGTTCAGTAGCATTTGTTTGTCAAATTACGCTATTAACTCACATATTTCGTATTTCAACGGTATAATCAATTAATTTTATTAAATTGTTTATATATTTGCTGGGTGTTGTGGTGGGGCTTTGTGCAGGCCTGTCTGGGTGTACCAACCACTCATCATATTCTATCGCTAAATAGCAATGTTTATTATTGTTGTGTTTTGAAGGGTTATTGAGCCAGTGTAACTAAAGGTACAAAGGACATATCATTTGCGATATAAGGAATGGTTAAAATTTCTTACAGCGAAAATGCCTATGGATCGTGATGACCACTTACTATAAAGTGGCCCATTTGTGATATACACGAAAGGTACGTAGTTCAGCTAACGTCGAAATTTATAGTAAATATGTTTAATTTTTATGGTTTTTTTATTTCGTTTCACATTGAACCAAACCGATTAAAAGCATAATGACAGATTATTTATCGGAATTTAATAATTATACTCAATTTAGTATCCGAAGTATTTTAGTATTCCTTTAAATTAGCAAAATCAGCCGCGATTGTAAGCCATCTGAACTAAAACTAATATCACCACTGCTAGCATTCTTGCATTCCACGCAGTCATGATTTGTATGACCGCGTGGAACATAACATCTTAGTTCCCAAGGCTGTTGGCGCATTGGCTATCTAAGGAATGGGTAATATTTCTTACAGTACCAATGTTTATAGGCAGTGGATGGTTAGCATCAGGTGGTAAATTTGCCGACCGACATTATGAAAAAAACGAGCTGCTTCTGTTTATTTCTTAACAGAAAACTATAACCTTTCACTGGTTCAACCCAAGAACTGAAGATTTCTAGCGCAACGTCAATATTGTCGTGAATGCATTACACTTTTTAACCGCAGTGTCGATTATTAAACCATCGTGCCAGATGCTATTGTACGGTCATTGAACTTTATAATTTGTAACGTCAACAGAAAGATGCATTCAAAAATTGATCATTACAAGGAGTTACGTTATTTTTAACATTGAAATAAAAGTAAATATTATCATCTTATACGTATATAAATACTGATGTTGATATAAGTGTTATAATGAATAGGCTTCGAGAATGACTGCCAAATTACCATGATTGGCACATTAATATTTTTCTACAGCAGAATTGCATTGGCCAACCATTGGCTTCTTTATATTTAACTAGATTGGTAGTCGTGGAGGTGCTCGGTATAAAAAAGTGGGCTATGCACTTCTTGAGGATCAAGATTATTTTATACCAATTTTTTGGCGTATATTATATAAGCATAAATTGATATAGGTTTAATATTGTATAGTGATAATTCAAAAGTGTATAACAGGATAATTTTGATTTAGATTTTTTATTCACAGAATATAAGTAGTTGGTACTCATTTTTTTTAGGCTTTATAATTTAATGTATTTGCCTTAATTTAGGTGCGTATATGCTGCTCAGCTCTCCCCTCTTAAAATTCATAAACTTATATCCCTTTTGCTAGTTACAAGAAAAGCTAACAAGGTTTTAAAGAGTATTTGATAGTTTCTACTACACCAAAATTTGGTATAGAGAAATGCATTTCAAAATAGCGTCATCAAGAATATACGATATATTAAATGAATTACATTTATTGTTTATACAGCAAAATTATACAATAACAATAATAATAAAAAAACTAGAGCACGTAAATTCTAGATTATAGTATGTAATTATTTAAATTGTAATCAAACATTAATGTATGAAACTATATATGTATATATATTTGATTGACCGCGATGTTATTTTTCATAGATATTCGAAACTGCATTGGAATGAAGAAATGTGACCAGCATTCTTTCCAACATTCCACCTCGGGGTCAATTCGACTAGCAATTTGTCACCATCGTAATGCAATCGAAATTTGATCGGTATCGAATATTTCTCGGATCGGAATAGAGTCGGAAACTTTTTGTAGCGGTTATGAATTTGTAAATTTATTTGATCAATAAAAAATTTAAATAGATTGGCGTATGTTTTATTATTCATTGTAAATCTTGGTGCTAATCTGACTGGGTAGGTACCAGGTAATACTTCTGGTTACTTGGTAAATCATTGTTACAACAACAGACACGTAGCAATATACTCAAATTTACTGGTGAATACTTCTTACAGTGCCATTTCGATGGGTGGTAGTGACACATTCTCCCGTCTTAATATAACCAATAAAAGGCGCTTCTGATCTTTTGCTTTTGTATGACTATTGTAAAACTATTAATTTGAATTTACTATTTGAAGAGGCGTTTTATATTGTATTGATCCTTCATTATTATATGTCTATTTAACACTCATATTTATATTTTCCTTCTTATCTCATTGTAACATTGTCTATGACTAGAAAATATACTCTTAGCGTTTTTGACGTCAAAAATTGGACAGCGGTTTTTTTCTTTTTTTTTTTATATCTTATGGCAAAGACGGCAGTGCGTCAATTCAAAAAAATCAAAAAGAAATATTTTTATAGCATTATTTTTTAAACTACTTATTTTTTAAATAAAATACCAAACAACAAATTATTTTTTTAATAAAATAAATGGACCAAAACCAAGTCACTAGACGAACAGCTAATGGTTTATGGGCTGTACATATGCAAAATTTGGTATTACAATTAAACATTTGACTAGGCTATACCATACGTGCTAAAACGCCTTGCAATACGTAAAGACCGGTGTAGCTAATAGTGTATTAACCAGTAACAGACGCAAGGGACGTATCATAGATCCTTGATTGGCGGCTCATTCACGATATACTAATTGATTAATATTGGTTACACTGTCAGTGTATATGGGCGAAGACCTCTTACAATTACATGGTACCATTTGCTACCAGTACAATATACGTGATGAGTAGCACAAAGACCTACCAACAAGTGAAAAAAATACAGTTAATCAAGCGATTATGATTTTTTTTTTTCTAAATTTATTTATTCAAATAAGATTGGTCTATTTAAAGGACGAAAAGATTAAAATAAAAACTAGGACGAGTGAAATGAAGGGTGTATATTAATATTACACAATAGAGTTTCTCTTGCGATTTCCCCGCGACCGCCGAACTTTCCAACGCGCTCCTGGCGTCATGCGGTAAGGAGCCAAAAGATCGCCGAAATTTGCTATTATTTTATTTTTTTGAAGGTTTAATTTTTTTCAAATACTTTTTGATGATATTCTGTAATCAAATTTCTGTGGGCGAATTACGTGCAACGTTGCTGTATGTAACGTTTGAGTGAAACGTTTCTGACGAAAACACTTATTTTATACGGATGGTTTATTGATATTGAAAACATGCAATATTGTATGTGTTTGAGAGTTTCACGTGATACGTTTTCACTACATAAGAATAAAAAATTAGTTGAAGTGAATAGTAATAGCAATAGAGACTTAAAGGCATAATAAGAATTACACTTTTATTTGTTTTTTTTTTTTTTTTTAATAAATAATTACTGCTACTTATGAGGTTTTTTTGTAAAGCCTAACTAAAATAACATCTAAACCAATAAGCAATGAGTTTTACTCATACCGGGAGATGCAGCGTGTTTCAGAGGTTTTAGTATATAATATAATTATTTAAGTAGCTGCGAGAGTTCCACTACCAACTTTAAATTTGTTCTGTTCTTGTAATAACGAAACTATTTACTTTTCTGTTATATATTTTATATAACTCATTCCTCTCTATTATATATTATACAATATTTTTATTATAAGCCGAACTATTTCTTGATACACCTAAGAATAACTATTGGACCGTGGCCTAACGAGTACATTTTTTTTTTAATTTAATATAAAACAATAACACGACCACGTGACAACTTGTCCGTTCTTGCGTGTTAAGGCGATCGTTTGACACACATACTTGGTTATTGCGAAACTGCGCGCGCGCAACTCATACTGTACCTGCGAACACTTACGACGCATTACAAAATATATAATGTTGATAATGGACGATAGTTCTTTTATATCCGATGGTCTGGATGACTTTTACGACGTATTAATTATAATCGTTTAATATTATGTAGTGTAAGGTTGTAGTATAAGAATAATTATTATAGGTATTATAGTTAAAACTGTTTTATGATATAAGTACTATTAATATTATAAACGTATATTTCTGTATAACAAAATTAGCCTAATGAATGACAGCTATATAACTTTTTTCCGTAACAAACTTTTAATGCATTCCCATAAGAGTTTTTCAAATTTAATAAAAAAATAGTTTTTTTTTATACTATAGTTATTGAATTAAATCTCTTAAGCCTCCCGCATAACACCTTCCAAAAACACAAAAGGCATATAAACGAAAAAAAAAGTGAAAGTGTGCACACCCACACACAGACGTGTGTGATTCATCTCTGTCCTTGTGGGAATAGTAAGGGTCTGAGCAAACTAGTCGACTTTAAACTACTTTAAAGAGTTCTAAAATTATTGCATTGATTTAATGTAATTTCCTGAACTTTTTATAAAGCAAACACACAAAAACGACAAGCACATATAGAAATTTTAAAAATAAATACAAATAATTTAAAGATGAATCTTGTTAGAATTTTTAAATTTAAAATAAGAACGAGTTCCTTTTTTTATTTCAATAATGTTTCTATAAAATTGATAATACAAAAATGTCGATGCTTCCAGCATGTCTCGTTTTTGATGTAAATATTGTTATCATTTTAATAGTTTCGAGTTTTATGTTAACGGTTTTGATTTTGTTTAAATATGGAACATATTTGAATTTTTATTGACGATTTTCTAGTTTTTGTCTCCATTAAAATCTATCGATAACCGGTTACTTTCTCCTTTAGGGACCACGCATATATTAAACAGGGTTTCGATAAGTAATTGAATTATACTAATGTATATGGATCATTTTATAAAAAGTTTTATTTAAATATTTATTTATTTTTTAAATTTATAATCTGGATTTTATATTCTATAAATATTTAAAAAAAAGAGGACATATGGCGTTTTATTTGAATTCTGTTTAAAACGTTATTGAAATAAGTAATTCAAATTTCGAAATGCAAAAAAGGACGAGATATACCCGTAAAAACCTAATGTTATTGTTCCGTAAGCAAACGTGAAATAGTTAAAATCAACAATTCAATCGAAAGGCTGTAAGTAGGACATGAGGCGAAATTTCGATGCGCGTTAAGCAAAAAAGTACCTTAAGTCACACAATATAGAGCTGATTATCAAACGGTGTGCGTATAAGCGAAAATGAAAGTTATGAACCACGTTTTGCACAAACGAATTTGAATACCGAGTTCTCAATTCCGTTCGCGTTCTTTTTTTAAATATTGGCGTAGGTCCGTTTTCGTGTTGTTAGGTTCTTTATTTGTTGCGTTTCATATAAAAAATTGTTTTAAAAAAGGTTTTATATCAATAACATTTGCATTTTGAATTAAAACTTTTAAGTTGTAAAATATAGGTTTGTTTATATGAATAGCATCATTTCCATTCTCATTTTCTTAAATGTATGAAATGACTGTTGAGCATAAATTAAATCCTCGGACTAGTACTGACAACCTACGATGTATAGATATTTAATGAACAGTTTGACCTAGAGTCTTCTGTGGCTGTCTTTCATAAAGAAAAAAAAAACATAACAAAGTATCACACGCTCAGAAAACATAATAGCGATAATTTAAAAAAAGTTACACAAAAACGTAACTATAAACAAAGCGCTGAATAAGTGTCTGGCTGAAATCGCTTAAATTAAACTACAAATAATTATTAATAAACACTAATTTTATTAGCTGTGTTATCATTAAGAGTAAAGGTCGTGTCATAGCCTTGCTAAAATATCTATTTCCGATGCGAACAAATCCTTATCAAAATCAGTACATTTAAATAATTTAGGAAGTGGTACTACCTACATTATAGGTCAGAGTTTAGTAATAGAGGTGTACTGAAAATGTCCGACTAATATATACTGTAGAATTTAATAAAACTAAATGTTTTTAATCCAACAAAAACACTTGAATCTTTGGGGGTATTCTGTTCCAACCATTACAGGAAAAAAAACATTTGACAGCAAATTGACGCGATATTATTGGTCGAGAGCTTGAACAATCTATGATATTTGATAACTATGAATTTGCGAAAAAATTACGTTTTGAACGTTGACGAAACTATTATCATAAAATTTTGGAAGTAAATTAAAGAGGAAATAAGAAGTTAAGTGTAATAGTGTTGTATTATAAATAAAGATATATTAATCATAAACTCTTAGTAGTGCACAATATAGCTGAGTTATTAGCAAATCGCATGAAATACGTAAATCTAAAGTTTGTTTATCTTTTTTCCTACTTCCATTGGAATAGGCTTTCAGGTCTTTCATCTTTGTAGCCGTTTGACGTATTTTTTTATATCTACTCCAGTTTGCTTCTTTGAACATGCTAATACCTGAATCTATAAAATCGATTTCGAAATATGCATTTTATAGCCCCTTTATTGATAATGTTTATAGCCCATATAAACACCAAACTACAAATCACTGGGAGTGAATAATAAGTGAAATAGCACAAAAGACATGATAAGATTAAAACTATATCATATAACAACATAATATAATTCATCCAGTTATTCTAGAGATCGCCAAACAAAAATCTAAATAAAGTATCTAAGTAAGTAATCTAGTACAATGTATATTGTATAAACATTCCAAATATAGTTTTCTAAACATTTTGTAATTTCTATAATAAAACTGTGTGATTTGATGAAAGTCAAAAGTTTTCTCAACATTAAAAAAAAAAGTTAAAGTATTGTATTGTTAAGTTCAATTCTTATTCAAGTTGGAGATTTGGCTCTACCTGTAAATTATGTTCGGGAAGTGGTTATAAGTTATACACATTATATCATTGATGACTAAAAGGGAAAGATCAGTGTTGAACTCAACACTCCCTAAACATTTACAAGTATGGTTCCAGCGACACTTACTCATAATCCTATGGGATGGCACTGATACGATACTTCACGAAAATAAAGGCAGGATCAACAACTACGTGCTTTTCTAGAGGGCGTTAATAAACCCCCGTGTAGCTACTGAGAGTATTTCGAAAGGAAAACCCGATAACTTTTTATCGACCCATTACGAAGTTTGACGCCAAGAGAACTCGAGATCTAAAGCCATTTTAGGCTAGCCACAAATATAATGACACAATAGGATGTCAACTTTGAATGACTGACAAAAGTAGTGTTGTAGAGGTAGGTTTGATTATTTCTGTAAGCGTGAAATTTGACAGATGGTTTTGACAGGCCAGTAAAATCCTGAGATCCACTCCATACACCAAGATGACACGATTACATAAATAAACCTAACCTAATTTATATCTTTGACTAAAAGGACTGATAGATTCTGTCATAATTAGTTTTAACTGGAAATATTTCCGACTGTAACCAACTCTGAAAGAATTATTAAAAACTATCGCGAAAATTGACGTTGTTAATGACATTGTATGAAACATATCCAACAATGCCAAGACGGTAGCAATAACTATATACAAATTGTAATATTATTATTAATCGGAAATGGATTTATCCCCTTATATGTAACAAAAAGACAAACATACATGTATAAGTAAATCACTGATTTAAAATCAAACGCTTCACATTTTCAAATAAACGTGACCTAACGCACGCTGTCATTGTTTACTTTCACAATAAGACTCTATCGCAATGGGATAAAGTCCAAAATTGAAAAAGAAAAATCTTTAAATTTTATACAGATTAATTCATGTAAGTCACGTCTCTATTACGATGTAATAAGGTCGAATATTGCTTTAATAAATTAATCTAAAAATGCATCATATATTATTTTGTAGTTTTGGTTTATCACAAAGGAATAAAATTGAAAATAGAATAATGAAATTTATTTTCAAATTGTAGACAATTGCGTTTATTGTATCTTAACACAATGGAATAAAGTTCAAATTTAAATGACAATGTTTACATAAATTTGTAAAATTGTTGGTCTCTATTACAAAGACATAAGGCTTAATTTGACATTAAACATATAATAATTTCGTTAATTGGGTAAATTTGACATGCCCATGAGGTCAAGAGATGAAAGAAATTTTTAACCGACTTTCCTTAAAAGTTTGTAATGTTTTGGTAAGACATTATCATTTATGTATTTAGTATATAATTATTATTTTTTCTTAAAATATAATGATTAATTTAATTAAAGGTGTTATATAATTAGAACGCTTTTAGAAAATGAGTAATTATACAAAGTTGTGTAACACACGTGACCTACACATGTGACCGAGCAGATAAACAAAAGGAATGAAAATATAACATAATGAGTAAGAAAAACTAGTTTATACTTGCAACTAGTTTCCGCTCGAGCCTTCGTCCATAAAGGGGGAGGGGTCGGTCACTATGGTATTTTCTATGTGTGTATGCAAAATTTTACCATGATTGGCTGTATGGTTAAGATGTTAAAGCGTAACAAACAAACGAATATAGACTAACTCTCGCATTTATAATATTATTGAAAATGAACTTTGATTGGCTCATTATTTTTCTAGTTTTACAAATTTCATATTAGACTAGATCGAGATTTTCATCGGGATGTCACGGTAGCATTCGGGAGGACTTCAGGTACCCGTGAAAAAGTTTGAGAATTTCCGGTCAAAAATAATGACAATGGTATTGTAATTCATTAGGGAAACGTTGATTGAATAATTGCTATCAACCAACGCGGTCATAATTCGAACAGGAGCTATTTTTAAATTTTGACATCCATGACATCTAGATTTGTGACAGATATATTTATAATTTACCAAGCAAAGGCCTGTAAACATAAGGTCGATTTTTTTTTAAATAATGGTCATCCTACACGTGACATAAAGAGAGAGAAAGTGATGTGATGTATACATGATATTAATCATGCCACGACTAGCACGTTTAGTATGGATATAGAGGACTGGAGGGGGAAGCCCGGAAGAAAAGATTGACTGTGTGAGATGACGAAAAATTAAGACGTAGATAAGAAATAAGAAGTAAAGATGCTGAGACCTGTGCTTGTGAATGGAACAAAGCAAGCGAATGATATAATGAATGAGTCTTAATAGCCCACGAAAAATCCAGCTACTTTTTTAATTCGAGCTTATTTCGTCCAATTCAAATATCCTGCTGCAAACAGCAATACTTAGTATGAATGTACAATATTGGAGGCATAACGTATTAGTTTCCAGATTTGGTAGTGCATTGGCAATACAACGAAATAAATCAACTAAATCTAATATTAAAACTTCCTCAAAATCAATACACCAGCTATAAATATGATAAAATTATTAAAAAAAATCTTAAGTCTTTTTTTTTATTCCTGTCACGAATTGGTAACAGGTGATTCTATCGAACAATTTCTTTAATTGATTTGACAGGTCTAAATGACTTGCTAATCTCTTCATATTCAAACGTAAGAAAGAGATGGAAATATAAGTTTGTGTTAAGCAAATTTGTGAGATCAGAGTAATGATAGTCTTCAATTCTCCTTAGTAATTTAAATTACTTTTCTTTTAACAAGTTTCATTGTAAGTTAGACGCAGTTCTTTATCTAATTTCGAAAGACTTTTATTTATCGTCGTTTGAATATTGCAAATAATATACAAGACAATATACCTCTTTAGATAAAGATGTTCTATATGTAGAAATGTATATATTTTACTTTATTATTATTAACTTAAACATCGAATAATAGGTAGGTATTATAATATGTATGATTTGTCAAATAAATAAAATTAATCCCTAATTTTCTGTACTAATGTTATAAATGCGAAAGTAACTCTGTCTGTCTGTCTGTTGCTCTTTCAGGGCCAAACCATTGAACCGGATTTGACCAATTTTGGTACGAAGCAAACTTGAGCACCAAGGAAGGACATGGTCTGTATATATCGCGGGCAACAACTGGTCTATCATAAGTTTATGCATCTTAAGAATGTTATCGCGAACACACTTTCGGAAAGCACTGGTGGTACGGATCGACGTTTATTTTTGTACATGTATAGTCTAATCTATATGGACTTAATCGTCAGATATATCTTTGTGTCCTGGAAAATCTGCAACTAAAATATTCCGTTGTTGGGTACTAGCTGCGCCTGATTTGAATTTTATGTTTAAGTTTTTAGTTCTAGAACTATATGACAACAAAGATTCCATATAGCTGATAGATGGACGTCAAATTGTAATAGTGTTCTCCCATTGCTCGAAATTTGAATGTAAAAATTATTGAAAATTATGATGATTCGAACTTTTTTTTTTTGGTCTACCCTTATTTTAAACTCAAGTGACTCGCCCCGGCTTCGCACGGTTCCAATTTAATATGTATGTATCTATATAATTATAACATTCCGATATAATATAGCTTTCTACCAGTGATTTTTTTTAATTGGATCATTAGTTCCGGAGGTACATGCAAACAGACAGACTTGACCTCATTATAATATTAGTATACATATCAATATAGTTAATAAACAAAAAGTCTCTTGTCGAAAATTGGTTGAGAAAAAGAAAAAAAAGTACTTAACTGTTGTCTTTGACAACATATAGAATAAAAAAGCGTCAGTTGATTTTATCGTAATAAAATATTCGTTATAAATCCTTTTAATCTTTTGACTTCGTTTCAAACTTCTAAAAATAAACATACATTACACTGAATTAGAACTGTGTCGAATTATGCTTTAAACAAATTCAAATCAATTACTTAACATTACACATTCAATATAAGAACTATGTCAAAATAAATTTATACAAAGTGTATATTATATTGTAGTATTATGCTGTTGAGTTCACTTGGAAAGGTAATATGACATAATTTTGTGATCGGAAGAAAATTTAGGTCAAATTTTTGCTTGTAATTGTGATTAACTTGTAAACGCAAGTTGTTTAATCGATTTTAACATTTATCTCAACTATGACATAACGCTTTTTTTATTTAAAATAGTAAGATTTAAGAGTACATTATATCAATTGTATGAGTGAGTCTTAACAATAGGAAAATCTTCGATCAGAGCAGCGTTGTTCTGATTTTTGACTTCATTTAATAAAAGTTTATTAATAATACAGAATTGTCCATATAAACCAATGGATAAAGTGTTGTTGTGTTAAATTTATTAATACTTTATAATATCCATGGAAAAAGGAATAGTAATGATACTCCTTTTCATTTGAAACGGTAAATAAATGATGCAATTACGTAGAATATTATTATTGTATGATATTATTAAGAATTCATTAATAATGATACAACTGTTTAATTATAATGATACTTAGGAAGTTTAAATTAGGCGTGTTTTAATGATAATTTTAAGGTTTTTTCGCCTTTTTTATTTATTAAATTTATTGATGAAATATTATTTGTTTTGTTTAGATAAAAATCAAATTAAAAGGTAATAAAACAACTTAGAATTTATTATTATAAAATATATAACAACCCGATATTATATTCACTTATTTACAATTAACATATAATATACTTAAAACTAAATACGAAATAAATAAACTATATTTGGAACTCGTAATGGTAACATGTATCACAAACCGAGAGTGTCAAACGTTGCCGTCACTTAACTTAATTTTTCGCACAAACAAAACACGCCGACAAACACTCACCTACGGTCAGAGCGTGTGATCCGACGAGTGAGGAGCTCCTAGCTGCAACATCGACCGGCATAGTTCAGTGATCTCTGGATGATTCAAGTTGATCAGGTGAACGTACATCTGCTTGTGAAGGCTCAACTCCCCCGTGACCGCCTCCAGCCTCTTTAGTAATGCCTCTTTCTCACGGAGTAACGTTTTTACCTTTTCCTCGACTTCCCTAGAACGTACTTTTGCTTTTTCGCGTGATTTACGTACGGCTATGTTGTTACGCTCCCTCCTCCTTCGGTACTCGTCCGTACCTTTGTCTATCACTTTGCCGGACGATCGTCTCGACGGGGGCTGCTTGTGTTTTAACAGAGGCGGGAGCAAAGGAGCTCCCAATGGAGGCAGTGGTGTGAAACCACCTCCATAAGGGCCACTCACTCCAACTGGCGGCTGTGCGTTGTACTGGCCTGTGTATTGCGCACATGTCACTGCTCGCCTGAAATCATGCGGTTCAGGGGGTTCCTCCTTTATCGGAGGCGCTTGTTCGTGAGAGTTAGCAGGCACCGGGTTCGCGTACGATGCCCCAGAGTGGACGGGTTGGGGCATATACGCAAGGGTCGTTCGCGCGAACGGCCTCTGCTGTGGCGACCGTCCTCCGGGGAGTATTTCCTGGAAGAGAGCCATGGTCTCCTCCCCTCGGAACTGGTCCTCGATGAGGTGTTGTAAATCCAAGCTGATCTCCTGTCCATTGAGCTCGTCCAAGTCCGGGGGTGGGAAAGGTGTCCTTTTATCCTCTGCCGCCTTTTTTAGGTCTGGCTGCGGCGGCGGTGGCGGTGCCGCGGCTGCGTCGTACATCTGGGGGGATTCCATGCCGCCGGGGCCGATAGGCCCAGCGGTCGCACTGCGAGTCTCCACTTCAGGGCACTGAGGTTCACTAGGGCACATGCACCGTCGGGGGCTGCACTCGCGAGGAGCGGTACGTGCGTTCGCTCCGGCGGTCGGGCGCGGACTGGCGGAGCGCGCGCGCAAGCCGCTCCGGAAGGAAGCTGAAGCTGAAAGTCGACAAGTAAAAGTTTTAAGGCTCGCGCAGAATGGCGCCCGCGGCGATGTTACAGCGCTCGATCGCTTCGCGTCATTATTTTTTATATTCTATTTTTAAACTTTGCAGCGCTAATCCAAATACCAATTTGTCAAAGCCTAAATTAATATATTGTGAGATATAATAAATAATTACTTTTACACGTTTTATAATAGCGTATTGTATTAAATATTTTTTTCTCCACATATATTTGAAAATAATAACTTATAACCAAAAATTAAGTATTTTATTAATTTAATTATTATTAGCATATCTTGGAATTTATATTATCAATTTTTTTATTATATTTAATAATCAAGATTTATGTTTAGAAGCTTGTAAAAAAATATTTTTAATTATATAAAATCTGTTGTAAGAACTTTGTTGTACCTTTATTCAATTGCACAAGTGACACTAAAAAAAAAAGAATAAAAAACTCAATTATCGTCCATTAAAACAAGTCCTAGTGTCAACACAATATCGATAAGCTATCAGTATGAACGATATCTCGATTCCTATCATCACGGAGTAAGCTATCGCAACATCGATAAGTTGATTACACGCATCGAGATGTAGCACGACCCTACGTGGACTATCGTAGGGATGGATTGCGTTTCGTTTTATGTAATATTTATTTTTAATACGAAAAGACTTTTAAGAGATTACATAATTTCGCAACTCAAAAAGTCGTATTGTATTTTGTTTTTTCTCTAACAAATTATGTATTTGTATTATTATAGATTTAGCGAATTAAAGTATTTTTTAAATAGTAATTAAAAAGTTAGTATTAATTTTTGGAATTATTATTATTAAATAATTTTATTACGAAAAGTTTTGTAAATAGAAAAAAATATGCTTTCACTTTAATTTAATATAATGTTTACGTTGTATTTAACTCCACTAATATAACAAGCTGTATATTTAAATAGTTCCTTTTTGATATCGTCCATCCCCTGAAATATTTTGAGAGAGTTTCTAGAACAGTTTTTTTTTTTAAAATAATTTTCCTTCAGACTCTTATTCATTATTGTATGCTTTCACACAGGATACTAAAGCGCAAATATTAAATTACCGGACGTTAGCTAGAGGATATTATAACATTAACAACTTAACTTCATAGATGTTAGCACGCCTTGGGAATGAAACAATCGCCTTCAAGACGTTCAAAAATAAATAATATAAACTATTTGTGTACACAAATTTCGTCGGTTCTTCTCAGGACTAAGGTGTTTCTTTCCGAACCGGTGGTAGAATTATGACAATCAATAAGAAAGTGTAATACATCTACGTTGAATAAAGATCATCATCATCGTCATCATCAGCAGCCTGTAAATACCCCACTGCTAGGCTAAGGCCTCCTCTCCCTTTGAGGAGGAGGTTTGGAGCATGTTCCTCCAAAGCGGGTTGGTGGAATACACATGTGGCTGAATTTCGTTGAAATTAGACGAGTTAGATACGAATTAGATTAGATTGTTTACGAGTTTCTAATTGAATATCAAGTTACTTCTTCATCTAAAAAGGCAAATTTTATATTATAGTCGATCAATTTTGTTGTCAATATCCGATAAGTGTTTAAACGATAAAAGTTGTATTTTCATTACATTAAAATTACATTAACAGCCTGTAAATTTCCCACGGCTGGGCTAAGGCCTCCTCTCCCTTTGAGGAGAAGGTTTGGAGCATATTCCATCACGCTGTTCCAATGCGGGTTGGTGGAATACACATGTGGCAGAATTTCATTGGAATTAGACACCTGGTTTCCTCACGAAGTTTTCCTTCACCGCCGAGCACGAGATAAATTATAAGCACAAATTAAGCACATGAAATTCTGTGGTGCTTGCCTGGGTTTGAACCCGAAATCATCGGTTAAGATGCATGCGTTCTAACCACTGGGCCATCTCGGCTCAAGGGTGTCCAGCTCTCCTCGTTAAGATCATGAAAAAAAGTTTCATGACCTCTTATAATAAATACTATAGAAATTACAATAATTATAAATGTTCGCGTATTAATAAACATAATTAAAATATACTATTACATTAATATTTAGATACTACCAGTGACTCGTGACTTTGACGTGACGTGATATCATTATCAATTAAGATCTCATCATTTTATTATGATTTAGACGAAATCGTACCTAGTTGTTTTTAAATATTATGGACGTAGAACTCGATCATAAAATGTCAAAACAATACACCGATCACAATAATTGTAATATTCAATGGATACACCAGCCTAAGCACTTTAGCTGGGTAAAGCACTTCGGCACTCCTTGGTTCTTTTACTTCTGGCATTTAATTATACCGGCTATTGTCAGGATCTGCCTTGTAACTATTTGGAAGAAAACTTGTAACAGACGGTGCCTTTTAAAGCGTCATTAGTATTTGGACTGCCTCGTTGGGCGGCAAATCTCGAAGTCCTGGTTTAAACAAATAACACACTATACCATAAGATATATATATATATATATATATATATATATCTTGTGCACCATTGAATATTCAGCATTGAAAAGTACCAACGTGATTGAAATTTGTCAATAGAACGCCTTCAACATTTTGTTGCCTTCTTCAAGCGTCTACTGCCTTCTACAGCTTGATCAACGCTGTTTAAGACATTACACGATCCAGTACAACAGCTAGTACCAAATTTGTGAAATATACCGCGATGCTATTGTTGATTTAACTCATACCGCTTTACACAGACAGACGAGTTTTATATATGTAAAAAACGACACGTGCTCATGACCCAATACGCAAGTAATTTGTTTATTTAGCGTTATACGATATGTGTAAGCATAATTTGTATTATTATGTATTAACACGAAGAAATAAATAATTATGTATCATAGACTAACTGGCTTAGTCAGTTTATTTTTATCAAAATCAAAAAATCCAGTAATCCGAGGCCCAATAGATAGTGCTCGTAGATTTTAACCGATGGTAACTTGACCGAATTCGTGCAAGTACCACTTCATGAAATTGATGAGCTCATAATTCATATCTTACTCGGCGGTGAAGTCAGCGTTGTATGTGTCAAAAACAATCTTGTCACACGTGTACCCATGAAGCCTCGGTTGAGCGTTACGGAAGAAGATTGAAGATCGCTAAGAGAAGAATGCCTTTGCCCAGCATCGGGATACTCATAGTTACTATTTCAGTCTGTGAACTGTTACCACAATAATATAGTATGTTCTAATAGGATATGCAGACCAAATATTCTTGGAAACTATTTTATTGCGTTGTTTTATTGTGTTTATTTCACAATATATACTGCTTAAGTAGACTCATACTTCTAAATCTTAATCTTTCTTGGTGGTAAGGCTTTGTGCAAGCCCACCTGGGAAGGTACCACCAAGTCATCAGATATTCTACCGCCAAACTGCAGTAAGAAGTATTGTTGTGTTCCGATTTGAAGGGTAAGTGAGCTAGTGTAAATACAGGCAAAAGGGACGAAACATCTTAGTTTCCAAGGTTGGTGGCGCATTGGTGATGTAAGGAATGGTTAATATTTCATACAACGCCATTGTCTATGGGCGGTGGTAACCACTTACCATCAGGTGGCCCATTTGCTTGTCCGCCTACCGATATCATAAAAAAGCTTCATTACATAAAATAAAGTAAATCGATTATTTTGTTAATCATAATTAACTGTTAATTAATGTAATGAAACTTTAAACAAAGACTCCAGTTCCGTTACAATCCTTTTATTGTTTAATAAAATTAAAACATCCACCAACGATAAGTTTAAAATCATATTCAATTAGTTCTTGATCATTAATCATTATATAATGACACATAAAAAAAATAAAATTGTACAATTCAGTACAAAAAAAAATCGCCTGTGATTTGATATTTAGTTAAATATATAACATAATTAAAATAAATCATTAATGGTTGATGAATTATCAAATAATGATTCATATTTAATGAGTTCTAATTTAACTATTAGGTGCTTAGTATTAGAATCGATTTTGAATAGTCCCTTATCGTAATAAATAACAATCAAAAATGAGATTATTTCTAGAACGACGTATAAGATTTTGAACACGAATGACAATCCAATAAGATAAATTTAAGAAGGCTTTTATAAGTATATTTGAACAAATGAAATTATAAGTATGCAAAGTTAACGCCAATTCGTTCTTTTGATTACTGAGAAGACTTTAGCGAAAAACTCAATACAATAGTTTTTAAGTTTAGTTTATAATACAATATACAAAAATATCTTGGTGTTCTATTGACTTGGTGGTAGGGTTTTGTGCAAGCCCGTCAAATCAAATCAAATCAAATATATTAATTAAATTTTATTACCCGGTATCTTATTAAATATGCGTATACCATTGCCAAAAAAGTTCTCTGTACCGTATGCAAACGGAAAGTAGAGGCTAGAAGTTTATTCTTATTTGTTGTATTAATAGCATGTATATCAGCTTTTATGGAATAATTTTGTATATTCTTCTATATAAACATTATATTATCATAAATATATTGTGAAGCAGCCGTTAATACAACTATTTCTTTAAATTTTTCGCGTAATGATGTCCTAAAGCTAATATTATAAGTAGTTCGGATAGCTCTTTTCTGCAGAATAAATACAATTTCAATATCTGCTGCATTACCCCATAACAACATTCCATATGTCAAAAGACTATGAAAATTACTAAAATAAACTAGTCCAGCAGTACTTATGTCCGTGAGTTATCGAATTGTTTTTATTGCATAAATGGCACTACTTAGTTGTCGTCTGGGTAGGTACCACCCACTCATTAGATATTATACCGCCAAACAGTTTTATTGTGTTTCGGTTTTAAGAGTGAGTTAGCTAGTTTAACTACAGGCACAAGGCACCAAACATTTCCTAAGGTTGGTGATGCATTGGCGTTGTAAGAAATGCTTAATGTTTCGTACAGCGCCAATGTCTATGGGTGGTGGTGACAACATACCATCAGTTGGCCCAGTTGCTTGTCCGCCTATATCATAAAAAATCTTGGTCATCTATAACATGAATTGCTTACGCTATGTCTTTTTTTAAAGGTTGATATGCATTGGTTTGAATCTATGTTGCTGAATAATTTAGCCTTCCAAAGCTTCTAGACTAACTTCATGCATCATGCAAACAAGCGCTTCATATGATACAAGAGTCTTCACTTCTTTTGCATAGTTACGCTACAAAGCTCCTCCAATGCGGGTCGGTGGTGGTTAGGTTGGATACCCAGCTATGCAAAAGCATTACATTTTGATTTGTTCGTATAATCAAAGACAGGGAAGTTGATAGAACAAGTGCATCTCAATCGACGATTACGTTTATTAAAACAGGTAAACACCTAACCACCTAATAAAATAACCTTAAATAACCTTAGGGTAGGAGTTTTGTAAAATCAGTTCTTGCCCGTCGCGGATGTCTACCCTATAAGGAACCTACCTGCTAAATTTCAAGTTTGTAGGTTTTATAATTTCTGAGATTTCTTGATTAATCAATGAGTGGTATTTAGATTTTATATTTATAGATTTATATAAGAGTTAATAAACTATTTAATGATCATTTTTTATAAAAATAATTACTTAATTTCGCATAATTATTATATTTGTCGTAATCAATAGAATCGATAACTGATTAATATTATATGCATGTGTCAGCTTGGTAAGTATGAAAAGAATACCATTGGATAGAATTTCAAAAATCTATTTAACATTTGAGCCGAGATGGCCCAGTGGTTAGAACGCAAACCCAGGCAGGCACCACAGAATTTTCATGTGCTTAATTTGTGTTTATAATTCATCTCGTTCTCGGCGGTGAAGGAAAACATCATGAGGAAACCTGCATGTGTCTAATTTCAACGAAATTCTACCACATGTATATTCCGCCAACCCGCATTTGAGTAGCGTGGTAGAATATGCTCCAAACCTTCTCCTCAAATGGAGAGGAGGCCTTTAGCCCAGCAGTGGGAAAATTAACAGGCTGCCAATGCTAATTTAACATTTATTATTTTTTAATATAGGGGAAGGTTGCTATCATTGGACCGGCTCTTTCATTGGACCGCCTAATTTTTTCCAAAACTATGCGTGTTACGACAAGTTAAATACGTTGCTAGGCAACAGTGGCGCACCCATTGCCCCCCCGCAAAACCTCAGTGCGCTTGCGACGCGTGGTAAGTAGCAATGCGTGCATCTGTGTCAGCGGCGACCGTGATATAAAAACCGAGCCACCAACAAACTGATGTAAGTAGCATTGTATTTATTAATGTTTGATGATTGTAATAGATCAGGATAGCAAATTTATCTGCTCTTACAGAGATGATGAAGTTTTTTACCTTATTTTACATATTTTTAAATACCCGCTTCAGTTCTGTTGATATACCTAGTTGCCATCAATGGACCACTATGGTGACGCCATTATTGGACCGGTCCAATCAAAGAAACTTAGCGAATTACTTATTTTCACTTAGTAGAATTCTAAGAAATGTTTTTGTCTGTATGAATTTTTTTAAAGTCCCTACGTTTACCTTAACATCTTTTTCATAAAAATAAAATATCTAAATGGACACTCCAGCAATATTCAAAATGTAAAATCCAAGTTAATAAATAAAGATTTTTGTATTGAGTATTTTTGTATTTCACTACATTTTTGTTATAATTATATTTCATTAGTATATTCCAGAATGTCGGCAGAGAAAAAGAAAAGGAAATATTATTCTTGGAATGAAACTATGAAACTCGCTATAGAATCTTTAAGGAAAAAAACTATTGGATTGAATGAAGCGAGTCGAATCTATGGTGTTCCAAAAGAAGATTGGACGGGAAAAACTAAAAAGCTGTCGAAGAAGTTCAGATAGTTGGCTCAGAAGGAGCTCTCCCTGAAGCTTTACAAATTTTAATTTTAATTTGATTATTATAAAAACTTTTGAATAAAAAAGTAATTCTTATTTTGTGTTTCATTTGAGTCACCTTTATTTGACCGTTAATACAAATGTTTCTAAGTCCATTGATGGCAACTTAGTGGTCCATTCAAGGTGACGGTGGTCCAAAGAAAGCAACTCCTCATTGAAGAGTTATTTTAGTATATTTTTAAAATCTCTCAACTTTCATTGCCAATAATTTATATATCATTAATTTACATAAATAGCATCACATTACAACATTTGGTTTCCGTTTGTCGATTATATTTCATGAGATATGATGTCATAAAGTTAAGTGGTCCAATCATAGCAACCTTCCCCTACGAATATTTTAATCGTACAGCAATTCTCGCGTACTTTTGAACACCAAATCAAACAATTCAATTATAAAATTAATGTAACCATGGATATTTATTTAATCGATTAATGAGAAAACTGAAAAAAAGCCGCAAGCTATCGTAATGAAAACAAACAAATGACAGATAATATGAAATGAAAATTAATTTATCACGATTATGTAAAATCATTATTGACATTAATTAATGAAACGTCTTAAAAAGTTGTTACATTTTATCATTAATTTATGCTTAACATACTGTCAAAAGTAAATCACATTTAAAATGATATTTAAATGAATATTTGTTTAATTAAAAGAGTCCGCAATTAGGTGGTCACAATTAGGTGGTAAGCATAGCACAGCCCCTGGTGGGGTGCGGTGAGCGGCGCACTGACGCAACTGCGCTGGCGCAATGTAGTAATACTACTTTAGAGTGGTCGGTTACATAGTTTTATTATTTAACGACCAACTGTGTTCATGAGCTAATTTATCAGAAGATTTTCGTTAAATATCAACTGTTTATATCTCCTGGCAAACCTTACTCAGGTTGAAAATGAGAATACATGATCTAATCAACAATTCGATTTTAGAAGCACCGGTTCGGAATGTAGATTCTTAATAAAATAACTTATCGAAATATGAAAAGAAAGATTTTTGATATAACGTATTAAAAATAAGAAAAAACTATTTTAGTCGTTTTAAGTTTCGTTCTTGTGTAATAAATTGAAAACCCGACTGTAATGTTAATTTTAATTTCAAGAGATGTTAAGACATTATTTTGTTTAGCTATTACTTGAATTGAAAAGAAAGAACCAAATCTTGCAACTTATATTTGAAAACAAACTCTTTCCTTAAATACTCCTTAAAGTAAAAGTTGTTATTTTGACTGTTTGAGAAAGCTAATTCTTTCGTTCCATAATGATTTCATGTTAACAAGTAATTATATAATAGATTACAAGAAATATATTTGAAAATGGAACGTCGGAAATTTTATCCGTTTCTTTTTGTTATATAGAAACTTTTTTGGGTGTAACGAATGTAACAAATTTAAAATCTCTATTCAACATTGAACCATTACGCTTGGTTATTGAGTATCAAAAATCTACGACCTTTTCAGAAAGAAACACTTCAGACATGAAGAACGGGCAAAAAATAAAACATGTCGTCATTGTATGTCACTAGATGGCGTTGAAGCATGTTTTGGAGTTTGCAAATCGCGCTGTCTAGATTTTTTTGTTAATAGTATATAATAATTTAAATGTAATAGTTGTTTTATCCAAAGTCTGGTTTTCCCGAGTCTGATTTCTTCGAACTTATAAATCTAAATAATTATTTGGTGGTAATCCTTGATTTCTGATCGTTAAATTCCCAAGGGCTGCCATCATCAAAAAATCTTTAGAACAATAAAAATTAAGAGTCCTTAGTATACAATCATTTTCAAACATTTTATCAGCTGACATAAAATAGCACTCAACAGATGATTTACGAAAATAACCAATCAAAAATAAATAAAATAAAATCAATTTAAATGTTGACGTTTAAAACAAAATATTAATTTTATTAACGACCAATTCACGTTGACTGCATGTCTCAGTGAGTGGGTAAGTAGGCGAACGACAGCAGAAAGTGGTCGGCGGTGACGCAACCGCGCCGGTAACCCAGTCACCGAACGCGACTCCGCTTTGTAAGATCTTGGTTGCCGGGGAGAAGATCGGTCTTAACCAAAATACATTCAGAATCAGAATAAGTTTGTACAAGAACTTTTGGATAATAGTTCTATTAAATTATTTGTAGGTTTGGAATACAAAATATCGAAGAACCTCAGCAATTACTGAGTACTTGTCTACGAACAATATTTCTTACATACTTTTGAAATCGCTTGTCCTGACTCGCTTTCAACGCTCAGCCAGTATCGCTGAGTCTAGAAAGCTGAAATTTGGAACATAAGTTTATTTAACGCGAGTTGCCGCTAAGAAATCCTCCCTTTTTCTTTATGACTTTAATTTATGAACTGAAAGACTAATATTATAAAAGTGGCCGGACGGATTTGGACTTAAAGTAACCTAACAGCTGACTTAACCAAATCCTAAACTTAAAGATTTTCCTGTTTATTAAAATGGTATTTCCAACATATAACATTAAACCCAGAGACTTAGTTCTAGAGACATATATCAATGAACCAGTGACTGTATTTGAAAGAAAAATAACACCGTAATCGATCAATGATATTTTAAAGATGATTTAAATTACACCGATAATTTGAATACACCTGCCATCCATCAACGGTCACGCAAGATTATAAAGAGCCATCAAGTGACGCTACTAGCCATGATGATGCAACCGCTCCGGTAACCTCGTCACCGAGATCATCATAATACAGACAGTATTGTGACAATTGGTGAGTCTTGGATTCTTCGATATAGTATATTCCAAATTACATATTTGACCCGTTGGCAGTAGAAATGAGATTTCTTGTCATATTGCCTCCTTGGTTACAGGTGGGCTGGTGCATGCAATGTAAATAACACGGTATAGTGTAATACCATTCGGAACCTGTTGTAGGTTTTACATTTAACATAATCTCCAGGATTATATGACATGACAATTGTAATTGTAATAAAATATATAAGAATCTACTCGAAAAAAGATTTTGTCTCTTTGAATGGTCGAAGTTTACCGAACCGAAAGTTCCTTCCAAAATGATATTATTCCAAAGGCTATATTCCATTGTACATGTACCATGTAAATAATATTCTATGTATTTATTGTGAAATGTAAGACAAATTGCTTTGAAGAATCAATGAGTTTAAACCTTAAAAGTAAAATTATATATGTGTTCAGTGGAACATATATATAATGCAGCCCAAAAATGAAATGCCCAGTAGTGTCTGGGGAATGATTACTCGCCTTTTGAGTTTATTAAACTGTACGCGGGCTGGAAGATACACGTGGCAGATTCGACAGAACCGCTGCTGAGCTGAAGATGAATTAAAAACTCAAATTAAGGCACTTGAAAATGCTATAAAGCTTGGATTTGAACTCGTGACCTTCGATTATGTTAACGTGTTTTAGCAGCTGAGCTATCTCGGCGCTTCCTTGATAATGTTTTACAGAAAAAGAAATTACTTAATTATGGTTAAATTATACGAAATAATCATAGTGAATCAGAAATAACTTTTTCATATTCGCGGTTATTTTATTTATTTAAGTTTACAAATATGCACTTTTGTGACTAAATACATTCTAAATAGAATAAATTATTAAGGGCATACTTTATGAGATGTTTAGATTTGAACAATATATACTTATATATAACACCTGAATATTAAACCTTCGTACCGCCTACATAACAACGAGTCATCAGACCTACGCGAGGTTCCCATAAAACCATCATAACTGGCCGAATCAAACATATTGCAAAATACGTTCATGGAAATATGACCTTTATTGTAAACGTGTTATGGACGTAATTTATACAAGTCAAAGTGAGGCCGTGGTACCAGGGCGTTATAAGTTTTGCGCAAGTTACGCAACACGCCACTCTCACTTTCGCGAATGAGGCCTTTGCGGTCTAATGCCATCTTTACTACGCTGGACTTATGTTGGCCTAGTATATTCCAAGCGGAAAATTATTATTATTATATAAATATAATTCCATATTTATTTATCTTTTTTACTTGGTAAACCGGATGCTTATAACCACTTAAATATTTGAAATCATTTCCTTGTAATTAATCTACTTTAAAGTAAATTTGATGAATATTAAATCGGGTAAATGTCACAGTTATTGATGAGACTATATGGAAATACTGTCCGTATTTTTTACACTTAAAACATACGTATCCACATTTAAAACATATGAAAACTGCTTTAATTTCGTATGCATATTCAAATCGTAGTATCGTGGCTGAAGCGAAAGTGTGTCAAACTGGCCCACACAGTTACGTAGTAGGGATGCGGTATGCCAACACAGGCTTTATGAGCTAAGGAGATATTTAATACATAAACCCGTGACCCGTGTTTTACACGAATAATTTAACTATTATATAATATAACTTTATCAATAAAACTCAATTAACAATCAGTTAGTGTACAACTCTGCTTCACTCGAATTAAATTTAACATGACATTTTTAATTTGGTTAACGTTCTAAAAATTATGACGTCACTAAAATCTATATTTTTTTTTTATTTGTCCTTTTATAAATATTTCCAGATTTTAGTTTTTATATAGTTCCCAATAGTTTTACGTCATTATGTCTAAAAAATCATATAACGCTACACATTTAACACACAAATATATAAAAAACAATACTATTCCGTATCGATTTGTTTAAATATATGTGCATAATGACCTAATAAAATAATTTCGCCGAGACAAACCAACACTTCTATTGACTAAGCTGTTCAGAGGCAGCCATCTTGAGTAAAGTTTAACTTTATTATATACCTAACTAGCAATCCGCCCCGGCTTCGCATGTGTGTAATTTATTAATATAAATTTAATTAAATCCCTTTAATTTTTTTAGAATCGGAATTTTTCTGGATATTCCCTCTTATATACAAACAAACAAATTTTACCTCTTTATAATATTTGTGTAGATTAGCCGTCCGTCCCGATTTCGTCCGGGTGAAATAAGAAATGAATTCACTATCTTAATTTTTTTTCCATAAAAACCTTTTTACAAAATATTAGAAATAAAAAAAAAGATTAGATACATACATATATAAGGAACATATTTTTTTTATCAAAAAAAAATTAAATATGCTATCAACTGAAATATCAAATCGAAGTCGATAATAATTGATGAAATTAAATGTAAATTAAACAATTTGATATGAATAATTTCAATGATTAAAATTTTAACTAAATATGAGTGAGTACTTAAATCTCGCGACTAGCTTTTATAGTTAATATATAGCTTTATATCATATAAATTGTCGTTTGTATTGTAATAAGTGTCGAATGTGTCAAATATGAAATGACGTTATGAGTTAACAGTAAAAGTTTCAGTGTAAGAGTTTATTTTTATCTTTTTAGCGTATTTAAATAAAATCTTGTTTTGAAAAAGATTTTTTTTACTTTTTATTTAATTAAAAGAATATTAAATTACAGATAGAGATAATTAAAAGTCATCACCAATTTGGTACCATTCTCGCTCAGTAATACCAAAATTCTAACGTAATCAAATCATCGACAAGCGAATGTCTGAGACTGTGTTATATACACATAACATTAACAGCCTCTAAATTTCCTACTGCTGGGCTAAGGCCTCCTGTCCCTTTGAGGAGGAGGATTGGAGCATATCCATCACGCTGCTCCAATGCGGGTTGGTGGAATATACATGTGGCAGATTTTCGTTGAAATTTAGACACATGCAGGTTTCCTCACGATGTTCTCCTTCACCGCCGAGCACGAGATGTATTATAAATACAAATTAAGCACATGAAAATTCAGTGGTGCTTGCCTACGTTTGAACCCGAAATCATCGGTTAAGATGCACGTGTTCTGACCACTGGGCCATCTCGACATAAACTATGCCAGATATGCACATATTATTATATATTTTTTTTAGCATTAGCAGCCTGTAAATTTTCCCACTGCTGGGCTAAAAGCCTCCTCTCCCTTTGAGGAGAAGGTTTGGAGCATATTCCACAATAATATTATATATACATACACATAATACATTGTGGTTATATTGAGTAGTCAAGAAAGTCCTCCTAAACTTAATACAATTTTTCTTCCTTATTTCTTTCTTACTTGATATTTGTGTTGGTATGACCTAAGGTAAGTGGATGAATGGCTTAAAATTAAAATAATCAAAAGAAAACTCCGATAAAACTATTTAATTATTATATTGGAATAAGGAATGTATAGTTTAAGGTCTTTATAATACGTAAACGAAGAAGATGAAGATCATCAACCGAATCAGCTCACTGACAATATATAACGTGTCATAAGAAAATGCTATGGTTATTAAAGCTTCCAGAATGTTCTCTTTTGGGATTTCTAAGTACATAAGGGTACTTATTTCATTTTTTTTTTTATTTCCAGTCATAGTCTAATTTTATATCTAATAATAACACGCGTAATAGTAATTTATTTGATGATTTGTTTGATGATCGTCACAGTTTTCACTTTCGTGGTCTTCGTTTTTTTTTTTTTTTTTCTTTTTTAATTTTGTACAGAATTGCAAATGTTCAATAAATCTTAATTTGTTTTTTTAATTTTCGTTAACATTTTAATGAAATCTATTGTTCTTTTCTTTGGGTTTTTTTATGCGTATCTATTAAAAAAAAATAAAAGTAAAAAAAAAAATGACACGCATAAAAAATCCAAACACCTCCCACTGTAAAAATATTATAAAAAAACATACTTATATTAAAATGAAATAATCTACCAAGCGCTCATAACTATCGAAGATATTTTAACACGTTTAATGAGTCGCAGTGATCAGACAGTGATTATCATACAATGATTACTATGGTAATACAAATTTGTTGGTCAATCGTATTAAACTAGTGGCCTATGATCTGTATTGTGAATGACCTTGGATTAATTTGGACTATTGTCCTACAAAATGATAGATGTACCACTACTAGGTATACACATACTATATACTGTTAATTCTGACTTATAGTTTAACTTCAAGGTGTCAAACTTTTTAAATTTTCTACTGGCAACTCTACTAATATTCGTCAAATTGCTCTGGATAAATCAAATATGTATTTTCATTTAAGATATTTGAAAAAGGAACGATATTTAAATTCGTTCTTTTTTTTATTAAGTGTTTTACAGAATTTATCTTCTGTGCATATTTCCGTTGTGAATTACATCCAACGAGAGATCAACTATGCGACTTTAAATACATTAATAACAAAATAAAACCTATCCACTGTGTAACCAAACGAAGCGACTTTTTACCGAAACAACTGCTGGAATATAATCCGCACGGGGTTTTGTCATTTGATAAGAAATAACTACAGGCCCTTGAAATAAATAATATTTCATCTTTATTCACGATATACATATACATATACATATTTGTGTAAATATTTCTTGGAGGAGATGAGCTCTTTGGTAGAAGCAAATAGCGTTGGGGCTTTCCACCGACCGATGAACGTATGGTGGTTGGACCGGATTGGATTTGGAAGGTGGAGAACCAGCAGCTTTGACGCACCTTGAAAGAGACCAAAGTGGAAAATTATAGGCATATAGATATAGATAGAAGATATTTATATCAAAACGGATACAGTTCTCAAAAACCTGGTTTTGAATTATTGTCATAAGTGATATTTACAGCTGAAGTTGATGCGGCTCTGTCAAAAGTATTTTTTGTGGCTCAAATTTATCTAATATCTATGTTCGTTAATCTCGATTACTACATATCTTTTCATAAAGTAAACTTTCAACTTTCAGCACATTCACAAAGCAAAACCTTTGTGTGTTTTTCTAATAATATTTTTTTGACACACTTGGCGAAAGATAGTCGCCACGACCCACAGGCATTATTATTGTAGGAATTATTAATGATACCTTACATCGCTAGTCTCTTTAACCTTGGGAACTAATCTGTTATGTTTACTGAATCACTAACCCTTCAAACCGGAAAACAACAATACTGTTTGGTACAATATGTATTGATTGCGTAACTCGAATAAAAGCCTACCACCAAGTGAATACAAAGACAGGATAAGATGTTAAATTTAATAGTTTCTGATAGATTTTTTTATGAAATAATTATTTTGTGAAAATAACCTTCAAGAAATGAACGTACACATTTCTTATAGGTAACGCACCTGCAAGCCCCCCGGTGTTGAAGATGTCCATGGGCCGAAGTCAATTTTCTTCTTATGAGCCTCCTGTTCTTTAGGCACCTTTGCTGTGAATTAAATTTTGCACATATATTATAGCACAGACTTTTGGCACAGATCAGACCCAATCCGTTTATACGCATGTGAAGCCGCGTACGGTAACTAGTATTACACTCGTATAAACAAAGAAATGAAGTTATCACACAATGAGACGCACACATGAAAAAAATACTGACCTAAAACTATAACTAAAAGATGCAAACAATCTTTTTAAGTTTGATACCAGGGACGGACTTGAATATCATTTTATTAATTAAATTTGTAAAAAAAAATTAAATTATTGCTAGAAAAACAAAAATTAAATAAAAATATATTTCTTGTTATTATAACAACATAACATAGCCTTTTCATTGTACATAAAAATAATGTCAAGTTCACGATAAAAAAGTACTTCCAGTGTTCGCTCAATGATCGAAATTCGAACAACAGTCATTTTAAAACATCTGTTTTTATTATTATACTCTTACAAATATTTCTTTTATGAATCTTAAGCCCATCAAAAGCTACCAAAAATATAGAAAACGGAAAAGAAAAGGGTATTCAAATATTCATTTCATAGATTACACAAATAAAAATAGATGTTAACATAAAAAAAATATGCTAAAAATATATTCATTCAAATAGATTACTATCTCGCCCGGCCCTGTTTCTTTCTATTAGTGGGCCTGCCCTATTTAAGGGATTACAACATAGGGACACGCACACATGTGTACTACCATCGAGATACCGATGTTCGTGTGCGTATTGATAAATATGCAATGGGTTTGCACTATTTTTATTCGACGTAAATATTATATAATAAATGTCTAGGATGTTTTACAAGCAAATGGACTAGCAAGAGCCCAATGCCCATAGACATTAGTGACGTTTGCCATTTCTTACATAACCAAAGGGCCACCAACCTTGAGGGCTGAGATGTTATGTCCCTTGTGCCTGTAGATACACTGGCTCTTAAAACCGGACCACAAAACTATAGATGTTTGGGTTTACATGATGAGTAGTTAGTAATTAGACTATCAAATAAATTATCGATCGTGTGTTTGAATGAATGAAGTGTTAGTTAAAACGTCAGTTTTATATATTGGGATACGACCGTACCCTAACCCATCAGATAAGACATTTGTGGTTTCAAAAAATAAATTCAAAGATCTTGCTTAATAACCATTGAAGATTTAACTGATCAATTTTGTCTACGTCATCCATCTTTACTCTCAAGGGAGATTAGCGCAGAAGATATTACATTGCACAAGCGTATGCTCAAACATAAGTGCATATTCCCCAAATCTGATAATCGGATGATATCAGAAAATGAACAGGCGTTTCAGACGCAAGACTTTACGTGACTTCTGAAATAAAAGGCTACAAATAAAATTGGATTGTGTTGATATAAAATCTGTTATTAATGGACTGAACGACCGCTTCTCGAGGCTAAGAAGAGCAAAAAGCGCTAAGGAACGTGTTTGCTCAAATGTACGCGCTTCTCCAAGCGACCTAATTGCTGTTGACAAAGTGTTCACTTAATCACGCACTCGCGCGCTTTCTCGAGTGAACGTGCGCCGCCTCAGTTCATCATTTAAACAAATTATTATATAATAATTATATTGGTTGAAAAGGGGTGGTAATAGTAAATTATCAGAGGGACTGCAGTAGCTGGTACCATGATGTTTCAAGTTCCATAAAGTAGATTGAGTAGAGAATAGTAGCAGCCTTTCAATGTTCCGCTGGGATCTCCTCTCTCGTTGAGGAGTAGATTTGGAGCTCCAAAGCGCTGCTTCAATTTGGGTTAGTAGATACATATTTTTGACGACCTCCGTGGACGAGTAGTGTGTACACCGGTTTTCATGGGTACGCAACTCCGAGATGGGTTCGATTCCCGGCCGAGTCGATGTAGAAAAAGTTCATTAGTTTTCTATGTTGCCTTGGGTCTGGATGTTTGTGGTACTGTCATTACTTCTGATTTTCCATAACACAAGTGCGTTAGCTACTTACATTGGGATCAGAGTAATGTCACATACATATGTTGTCCAATATTTATATTTAAAAAAAAAAGTGACAAAATTTCATTGAAAATAGACACATGCAGGTTTCCTTACGAAATTTTCCTTCACCGCCAAACAAAAGTAGAATTATAATCACAATTTAAGGACATGATAATTAAGCACTGCTTGGGTTGGAACCTGCAGCCATCGGTTAAGTCGCACGCAAGGACATCAATCGTAGGGCCGAATACGCTTCGTTTCGTTAATAAGTAAGTAATAAATTGCTAAGAAAAAAATACATATATTTGTGATATTACTTTAAATATATAAAAATAAGAAATATTTTGTCCTCTTGACCAATTAACTGATCACGTTGGCCATAACTTATTAAAGCGCAGACGTGTGTGCACAACACAGGTGCAGTCCCTACCACTCTTTACCAGCACACGTGTTCCCCTCCTCATTTTTATTTTTTTTATTTTTTCAACATCCACGGGCTCACAGTTGCCCGTGCCTTTTTTACATTTTATTTTTATAAATTGTGGCGTTATTTTATACCCTCCTCTTACAACCTGGGTGACTTCAAACGAGGCGAGAGGCATCTTACGGGATGGCATGGCTAGGGTGACTATTGCAGCTCATTCTAGCTGACTGTACTAGTCGTATTCACGTTTGGACTCCACTTTCACTTACCATCAGGTGGAGTGGAGTATGTCTGTTCAGACAATATAATAAATATATCTATATAATGAAGGGAACGTGGGATAATGTGGGCGATCTTCGTCCATCGTATATTTTTCGGAAACGTGGCGAAGTCGGACGTAGGTGGGCTATACGTGTCCTCAAATTAACAACCCTTGGCACCCGTCAGCTGTCAACCACCCCGGTGTTGCCCACCATCGTATCCTAGTACGCCCAAATCGATTAGGATTTAACATTCCGCATTCCAATCTCCGACATATATATATAATCCAATGGAACACCAATCTGACACGTGGCATTACGTGTTTAAAAACCAAATAGTAATATATAACTGAAGCATTTATGGGATCACTAACAGATTATCATTATAAATTACATAAAAAACACTTTTAATTAATAAAATGCAGCAATAGGCGCCCTTTGACTTAAATACATTATTTTTCTCACGAGCTACAAGTTTGTTAGTCATACTGGTAATGACGCGATTATGTCCAGTTAGGGTTCCGTATTGAAAAACATTATTTATTGAATCGAATACAAATATAAAGAAAGAAGATAGAAACTACTTAAGAGATAAATATTAAATGAAACGCTTATTAGCCAACCTCTAGAAAAGTACCAGGGTCCTTTATTGAGATCGCCTGCGCAGCGCGATAGGGCCGCGCTCGAGACTACGCGGAGCTCTCCTCAGGGAGAATAACTAACCTTATTGTTATCTCGCTAAAACGCGTACGTGGAACTAGCCGCTACCTAGGATGCACCCTAGAACACCGGAATACGCACTCAAAATTAAAATATACTTTATTCGAGTAGACTTGTACAAGCACTTTCGAATCGTCATTTAACAAACTATATTAAGTTCGGTTCGGAATGCAGACTCTACCGAGAAGAACCGGCAAGAAGCTCAGTAGTTAATCTTTTTCAACTACCAAACGGGCGGTACCATCTCCGTTTCTTCGAGGGTTGGGAGTTAACTTACCTCTTTTTTCACGCATTGGAAACCTTTACATAGTTACCCAGGCTACTGATCAATGTGGACCGCGTTATATTGGATTCCTACTCTCTGTGATGGCTCTCGGCACGGATCGGAGAGGCTGCGGGATCACGTCGATTTAACTCATCTGCGGTCCCGTACGTCCCAGTGGGGGTTAACTAACCTAACCTAAGCCAGTCTCTGTTGATTTCTTTGCCATTTAATCAACAATAACAATATATGTATTAATTTAAACATTTATTAATAGAGGCAGTAATAAAGTCACGCAATAGGCTTGTGAGATGTTTATTTATAATTATTTATATCGTGCTTTGTAATCTGTAATTAAATTAAAATAAACATTACATTTATATAATTTATATCCTGTTTAATTAGACATTTTTGAATTAATTTAATTGTATTTATTAAAGTACACGTATACTCTTTGTATTATTAACATTTTTTGTGTACATTGAAATGAAATTTATTTTATAATTCATCGACGTCATTATTTCTAATAATCTTTAATTAGTTTGTTGTTGAAACGTTTGGACATTTTTACAACATAGCGTTCTGTATGTATGTTGCACATTTATCCCACCGGCGGCATTAGGGCCGGCTCAAAGTTAATATAGGATTTACGATTCAACAACAAAATACTGGTAAAATTATGGTGAAATTACACTTGGGCAAGATTTATACAGTATTTTATAAATGGTATACAATGGATAATATTATTTTATATACACTAAAAGTATGTGAGTGTGGTGGTTAGAACGGTTGTTCAAATACATGCAAGCAGCACTGAATTTTCATTTTCAATCAATCATTTTTGTAGTTTATCAAACGATTTGATTGGTAATTTAATGTTTAAGTGGCAACACTGATTATCCTTCACACAAACATTTGATAGTCTGCCGAAACCAACGCAAGGGGTCTGGAACAGTACCTGTACAAACTTATACTAATACGTTTTAAACCTTAGAAACCCAATTATTTAGCTTATATTTTAATAATTTTAGATCCTACATGAGCATGATCACTGTGTGACCAAACTCCTAAAAAAGAAATAGATAAAAAAAAGAAAGTTTTTGATACGGAACTAAGTATTTTTATTATTTAATTTGTTTTTGATTTTTTATTGTACTTATAGGTAGGTACTAGCATGATGTTAGTTAAATATGTGGAGGTGAAAAGTTAGACTTTTACAGATTAATTAATAACTTAAATGCCAGTGGGCTATTACGGTTAGAACATAGCAACTATTGCTATCAAATATTTGATACGGATTGTTATCAAATCAAATCAAAATGCCAAATTTCAGATCCTTTAAGCGGTTCTGGCGTGATTGAGTCACAAAAATCCATCCAAACATTAGTATTTCATAATAAGAGACCTGATGGATTGACACTGGTTCCCTGGGAACGAGGAGGGGCCCTTGTGTGGGACGCTACTTGTGTTGACACGTTGGCCCCGACTCATATCCGAGAAACAATGTTAGGAGCCGGTGCCGCTGCGGAAAAAGCTGAAACAAAAAAAGATCTAAATATTCGTGTCTTATGTCAAGTTACTTTTTTGTCCCATTTGCTGTCGAAACACTTGGCCCTTGGAGTAGTGGTGCAAAAAGCTTCATCAAAAGTATAACACCTCACCTTATTGCCTCCACCCTTGACAGAGGATCGGATTTGCGATTCAACGGAGAAATGCTGCTAGCATTCTTGCCACCATTCCACGCGGTCAAGATTTATACAGTTTTTTTTTTAGCATTAGCAGCCCGTAAATATCCCACTGCTGGGATAAAGGCCTCCTCTCCCTTTGAGGAGAAGGTTTGGAGCATATTCCACCACGCTGCTCCAATGCGGGTTGGCGGAATACACATGTGGCTGAATTTCGTTGAAAATAGACACATGCAGGTTTCCTCACGATGTTTTCCTTCACCGCCGAGCACGAGATGAATTATAGACACAAATTAAGCACATGAAATTTCAGTGGTGCCTGCCTGGGTTTGAACCCGAAATCATCGGTTAAGATGCACGCGTTCTAACCACTGGGCCATCTATACAGTAACTTTTATTAATTCATATTTGTATATATTTAAGCACTTAATGTTATATTAATTTTTAAAAAAATATAGTCGCAGTTAAAAATAAAACTATGGACATACGTGGCTGAGACTTACTTGTAAGTAAACTATGTAAAGTAAACGTATTACAAAGAATTGCGTAACCAGTTACCAGGAGAGCATAACGCGTGAGATACGTGCGTTATGTCAAGCGAAAATGTATGACATTCTAATGTAAGTGTGATATGGAAGAGTTATTTCTGTATTACCAGGCAAGTTAACATGCAATTATATATGCACTAGATGAAAATCCGGCTTCGCTCGGGTAGAATAAATAAAACTAAACAAATACGGTTTATCGTTCAATAATAATTGATTGGGGATATGTTTCCATTGATTTTAGCGTAGCCATGCACGAAATTATTATTTGGAATACAATTACTGAACGCACCCGTAAACGTCAAACATGGCCGCCGTTTGAACTGTCATGTCATTGAATTTTAAGGATTTAACATCGAAATATCTCGAATATACGAATTTTACGAATATAATATGTGTTTGATAGGCTTCGATCGGGTCTATCGTAGTCCTGAACGAAATTATTAATATATATACATAAATGTAAAAATAAAATAATGTATAAATGTCTTGCTGTCTTTTTCTTACGGATATAAAACGTAAGTAAAGAGTTTAGTGTTTTTGGGATAACTTAATGTGCGTATATTTTAAAATAACTTGGTAATATTCATAATATTACTGATGCTCTATTTATTCCATTTATATTTGAATGTTTAATTTAAGCGAGTTGAGAATAAATTTTTTCGAAAGAACTTTTCGAATGAGAGATACTCTTCAATCCAAAATAAAATCAGATAACTCTCGCACAAAATCCCAACCATAGAGATATACCACACACTGATTAATCACGAATCACGCAATATCAGAAACTATTACTCCTACAAATATTAAATTGGGCACGTAGGTTCCTTATAGGGTGTAGACATCATGATCGGATTTTACGAAACTCTACCCCTAAGGGAGTAAAACGGGATTGGAAGTTTGTGTTTTATTGAACGCGTGGGCAAAGCCGCAAAGTTCAGCATTGGTATAGGTGGTTAGTAGTTTTCGTTATTAACTAAAATATAATTGAGTATTTATTTTATATTAATAACGTAACGAAAAGTTGTTCGCGTTTCCGGTCTGTTTTATGCACATGATACGATTTGCCAGCTTTTTATACCCGTTCAAGTGATCTTGATCTTTTTGACTGTAGGGCTAGTGGTGAGAAACAGAAAATATAACGTATATAACAGTCGATGGAACGATGGAACGCGTAATTCAAATTAGAATTCATTTTTTTTAACTTATTTTTTTAAAAAGAGTTATACGCGCTATAAAGGCCCCAACCACTAGCCAAAGAGACCCCAACCAAAAGTACCCCCGTTCGTAAGAATAACTTAACAATGATCTTTAATAGAGATATTTGTAATCGATATTTGCAGCAGTTACTGCCTGTTATTTGCGTCCCTATACGATGTAACACTGTACAAGCGTCTATTATTTACAGTGTTTCTATTTAAATTTTACTTTGAAGCAATAATATATAATAGAAAAAGTCTTAAAATTTTCGGATAACGATTGAATCTTTAGGAACTTTTGTATTATATGTATTTTTTTAAATATTTTTACAGATTTTAAAATCATTAAATTAAGAAAATAATATATTCGTCATTGAAAAGTAATGTCGATCAGAAAAATTTACATCTGTCAAAAATATCAAGCTTACTTGTACAGGGAATGACAGTTTGTGTGTTAGATTTGTGGTTACCCAGAGCTTTACTATTAAGATTACAAGTCATTAAATGTCTTTTTTTTAATGACACAAATTAAACATATACAATTTCAGTAGTTTAAGATGACAAAATGAAATCACGCTCAAATCTCTATATTTTACAACCCTCGCAATATTGTGTCAATTTTTCATGGCAGATCAATCTTTAAAAAAAAAAGCAATAAAATCATATGCCAGTATTAAATGTTATGTCATATAAAATAATATTAATTAAAGTCTTACAAACTTTTTAAAAATTAACTACAATAATAATTTTAATTTAATAGTTTCTGTTATATTAATTATATGTAGTAATAATATATAATTATTTTTATAAAATCATGTGACATAACATCGTTTTGGAGGCTGGGGTTACTCGCTAACACATAAAAATTCAGTGGTTCTTGCCCGGCTTGGAAATCAGAATCTTCGGTTAAGATTCATGTCTTCTATGTTCTAGCCACTGAGCCCACACTGCTCATTTGTGTTTATAATTCTTCTCGTGCTCGGTGAATGAAATATCGTGGGGAAACTAGCACGTGTTGGATGAGAATCCATGTATGTATGTTTAATTGAGCAAACCACATTGGAGCAGCGTAGTGGAGTAAGCTCCAAACCCTCTCAAAAAACAAGAGGAAGGCTAAGTCCAGCAGTGGGATATTTACAGAATGTTACGTTACTTTACATTTTTCTTTAATATTCGGTAAGCACTGTAATTCAGTATTATTTTAGAGTTATATAGCCCGAATAAATATTATTAAAGTAAACAAAAAAACTACAAACACCGTTTTGTGATACGGAACCCTTAGTGCGCACATTCAACTGGTACTTGGTCTTGACTTTTTACTTTTCAACAGAGCCACATATTTTCGTGTGCGTTAACAACCGGAATGGTCGAAGACGGATCTTTATCTAATACGAGATTTTTCAAATCGGACAGTTCCTGAAATCAACAAGTTTAAAAACCAAACGCTCTTCACCTATTTTTTTTTAGTAACTATTTATTTTGAAATTAGTTTAATTTATTTTTATTATCACCTAATTAATTGCTTCATCTGTTGAAGGCTTAAGTATGTACAAAGATTCTCTTGAAATCTTGATAATAAGTTTATCTATACGATAACAGATGGCGATTTAATGTAAAGATATTTAAAAAATCATCAAAATAAAAAGTAAAATATAACAAATATTGAATAGAGTTTCTTTAAAAAATTTAAATCATTTTTATTCACGTTAGTTAATTTATTTACTCATGCATTAGGTTCAGCGCCATCTTGTGGCGGATAGATAAATTAAATGAATTGCTTTTGGCTCGCTTTAATCTTGGTACTGATGTTTGACATGATACGGTAGTTCATATAAATTTCACTAGATGGCAGAATGATACAATTATTGTTATCGTAAGTTATATTCAATGTTAGTGTTTATACGAAAAATTAGCACAGAAATTAAAAATACGTTTAATTATATATAAAATAATAATGTAACCGCCTTAAAATCTTCAATAATTAATACTCAAAACATTCTCTCATTTTATAGTTTATATGAAATTATTTAGAAAAATAACGTAATTATCTTAATTCTGAGAAGCCTTCTATTGTAAGTACCTAACTTCAATATGTTCATTGCAATTATTATAATGTAGCTTTGATTTTGTGCAGCCATAAATGATATTATAAATTTTATATTTAAATGCAGATTTCATAAATATATTTGATTTGATTAAGATATATTTAATTATACTATCTTTATTATACAATAAAAGTGAGTGAAGATAAAAAAGCTGAAACTAAAACAACCAAAAATTTGTTTCCGCCCGGGATCGAACCGGGGGCCTTCTGCGTGTTAGGCAGATGTGATAACCGCTACACCACGGAAACCGATGAATAGTATTGTGAAAATAAAGAATAAAAATGTCAACAATGCAGTATTAAAAATTACTTGAAATAATGAGATGTTTTTATGTATTTATTTATTTATTCGTATTTAGCAATACCTTCGAAGATTATTTAACAATTTTAGTGATTATTTTACATTGGTACAATATATAACCTCGAGAATATTAAAAGTTTAAAATAATTAATTGGTATATCAATTATCAACATACACGACGTATTGAGCCTCCTGTATCCTCCACTATCCGCCACCAGTATCCTAGAAAGTGTAGCCTACTTTTCGCCCGCGTGTTGAATCGTGGCTTATAGGTATAAAAACCTATATCCTTCCTTCATACCAAAAGTTTATCAAATTCGATTCAGTGGTTTAGGCATGACAGCGCACCAGAAAGACAGAATTATTTTCGCATTTATAATATTAATATTAACAGTATATGAAGAGGCAAATGTTCCTTAGAAGCCATTTAACATCTACTATTCCTTTATAGAAAAACAAAAGAATGCTTTTTAATAAACACAGATTTTTTAATGTTTATCTTATCCGATGATTTCGGGTTCAAAACCAGGCAGGTACCACTGAATTTTCATGTGCTTAATTTGTGTTTATAATTCATCTCGTGATCGGCGGTGAAGGAAAACATCGTGAGGAAACCTGCATATGTCTAAATTCAACGAAATTCTGCCACATGTGTATTCCACCAACACGCATTGGAGCAGTGTGGTGGACTATGCTCCAAGCCTTCTCCTCAAAGGGAGAGGAGGCCTTTAGCTCAGCAGTGGGAAATTTACAGGCTGCTAATGTAATATAATGTAATATCTGTTAAAGCGCAGTGCAGAGTACGCTTGCGTAGGTATCACACGGGTGTTATTGACTAATGTATCTTTATTTATAAATAATAATAACACTGTTTCACTTAACCACTTATATCCACTTCAATTTCACTTTCGAAGTTCTGATACCAATATTATATATACAGATTTAAGATAGCAAAACGCCGTTTTTTTCACAAATCCACATTAAACATCATTGATCATACAAGCTCTCGACGTGTCAATTCGCTGTCAAATGTTGTTTATTTGTCCTCTTCTGGAATCGAATAGACTATAGATTCTATGTAGGCAATAGATATTTATGCTCTGCACTAGATTTCAACAGATTAAAGCGAGCTCGAAAGAGGTAAGTATCTACAAATGACATATAATAATCATTACCATCTTTACCATAGGGCACATTGGGCACGTGCCCAGGGCACCCATCCTGAGAGGGCCCCGATGAACCAACAACTTCTTTCACACGTTTGTTCTCACATTGACTGCTATGTATATTTTCGAAAGTGATATATTTGAAAAAATAACTAACATATTTATCAAAACTCTATAAAATAGCCATAAGATTGTACAACCAATCAAATTTCTACGAATATGCGAAAATTACCGCACCGTTTATTTGAAACTATACTTAAGGTCTGGCCATAAGCAAATTATTTGTACATGGTAGTAAATATGTACCAAAAGGGCACCAAATTCATGGGTGCCCAAGGGCCCCAGCATAGCTTGAGACGGCTATGATAATAATTCTTAGCAGAATTAAAGAATCACAAAATATTACATAATTAATTCATCGATTAATAATAATTAACTTCATAATACATTAACCGTTTTTATTAAATACCTTTCTAATAAAAAAAATCAAAAATACACTGAAACTTTAGTAGGCGAGAAGTTTTGTATTGACACAAGTATCTCTTTTTTATCTTCTTCGCTGAAGTGAACTAGATCATGTATCGCAATCTCATGGGAAGAATGTCCCAGATTTTTTTTGATAGTTTATTTTATACTATGCTTCGTAGGAGTGCTTTGTGCCGTCTGGGTAGGTACCACCCACTCATCAAATATTATACGCCAAATAGCAGTACTTTGTATTAATATAGTACGGTATTACTAACGTTACTAAGTATCCTTACTGTCCCGGTTTGTAAGGTGAGTGAGCCATTGTAACAAGGGACATAACATCTTAGTTCCCATTGGCGTCGTAAGAAATGGTGAACATTTATTACATCGCTAATGTCTATGAGAGGACTTACAATCAAGTTGCCCATCCGGCAACCTTTATCATAAACAGTGTAATCATTTTAATACGTCAGAACATTTGAAACGTATAAATTAAAACAAAAAAAAAAATTATAACAACTACTAATAAAATGAAACTATTTAATTATGGCTAACATTGAAACATAATTACACAGACTATATCTATAACTTATGTAATACACACACCAATATACAGTCACAAACACAGATACAAAGAAACACGTACATATTAACAAAAAAAACATACAAATTGTACTATTCTATAAGAACAAAACTCGACCCTCAACGCAAAGCGCCTCAACAACTCGAATTGTTAAAAAGTAATAAGTGACATTAGCTGCAATAAATAAAATATGTTAAAGGAGATAAGAATCAAAATAACGAATCGCCGTAAGTCGATCAGAACAGCACTTCTGTTATCAATTTATCACTCAGAAGTACTTCTGAGATTTCACTTTAAATGTAGTTGATAATGTTCTGCCATTAGTACATAAATACACTTTACTATGTAATGTTATGTATGGCGTTTAAATAGTCTGTACATAAACAAAATTGTAACATGCCGGTTTCATTAAAATCTACTAATCATATAAATTTAATTATCTTTAAAAATGACGATTCAAAAATTCTTAATAAGACGCTTTACTGCTAAGGGTACCTACTGTAGTTAATAACTATATACAAAAGTAATGCTGCTATTCTTTGCACACAGTCCCGAGACTAAGTAGATTTATCAAGATTGAAATATGCCACCTCTATCTTATGACTTGGCTTTAACAGGATAGCAAGTATTTCGTTCCCTCAAGCAAATCAGGGTGTGGATTAAGATCCCGTGGGTCATTTCGAAAGTATCATCTATTATAAACATTATATCATCATTATCCTGTTTCTTACAAGAGATGATTTCAGTAGCGTCCAAAACATATACACAATTGTGATTTAATAAATCAGAAACTGGAGCGTGTAGCCAATTTATTTGGGACAAGGTAACTGGTTATCAGCACGAAGGTGTTTTACATACAATTAGTAATTGTTAATATCGTAAGAAATGCAATGGCTGACATTGTATGACCTTAGGCATTTAAAACACCCCACTATTTTGCTCTTTGAATTCGCATATTTTTTACTACGACATTTACTAAACTCATTAAATCTAAGAATGATTTCATCTGGTTTCAACGCAACTCAACAGCTTGAAGTCTCTTCCAAACGATTCGCCGTCTTCCAAGGTTTGCGGCAGAGGTTGGTTCAGGGTTTCCGGCAAAAACAGTGAAGTCACCCCGGCAACAACGCTAAGTACACCCATGATTATGAGAGGAAGAGATCTTGAATAGACCGCCTGGAAAAAATTAAAAAATAAAGTAGAATGGATTGGGATTAATACTTTTAAAACATACGTCATGTAGGTTTTATAGGAGCCGAACCTATTGTTTGATTGTTTTAGGAGACTTCATGACGTTTCTAGGTTCACAGATTTGAGAAGTCAAAATTATATAAAAAATAAGTTTATTACCAAACTATTAAAATGCGGATTAAATATAAAATAATAATGTGCAATAAGACATTCAAATACACTTCTAAAACCTATCATCGTGAACAATTTAACGATATTTCGATTTCTACACCTGTACCTTACAGGTGCCAAAGATCTGTATAAAAACTGCATGAAGTCTATCGTGATGTGGTAACCAAGAAAAAGAAGAAAATACCACAAGAATATCGAATACGACGAGCCATATGAGGAACAGCTAGCTTGAACAATAAACTCTTGAACACTTTTCAGATTTTGAATAGAAACTTAATATATACGGCATTTATAATGTCTAAAATAATTGTTCTTACCAAAGACACGATATATGGACACGACAGCAGCCCCACACCAGCGATAACAGAAGACGCACCCATAGTCTGAGCCCGCATCACCGTTGGCAGCAACTCCCCAATTTGAACGTAGAACACAGCAAATGATGCCGCAGCGCAAAGCCTACCCAGCATCGCAAGTGACACCGTTATCCAGGGCCAAGCTGAGTGCAAAACGTTACTCACATATAAACGAGTATTTATTTAATCAACTCTACGTCTTCTTCTTTCGAATGGCAAATCAATAATGCTAGAAAGAGAGGAATCTATGTTTACCTAAACAACTGCTAAACAACGTTACATTATCCAAGCAAAATGTTACGGCAAGAAACTTTGTTATATAGATAATGCTAAATTAGTTGAATATATTCATATTCATATTATTCTTATGTATCACATGAGTCTTTCATTTGTCATACGTGAAGAGTCCTAAAAGTATAGTTCTAGGACATATTATATGCCGGAATAATATATTTAAACTTCTCAGCCTGTAAATAACATTCTCGTGGACTAAGACTTCTTTAGTGATAAAGATTTGGAGCATATTTCATCTCATTGCTCCAATGCGAGTTGATGAACACAATATTACAAAGTATTTTTCAATATTAGCAGCTTTATGTGGTTTCGTGTGGCTTCACTTAAGCAGTGAAGCCACGAAGTACGAAATGAATTATAAACAAAAATTAGGTACAAGAAAATTAAAAGTTTGCCCAGATTTTGTCGTGTCGTAGTTTTGTTGTTTTAGTTTGTAATTATTTCGATCGAACTTAAAGTATGACTTGAATTTATACCTTCAGGAACTAGAGCGCAGCTGAGACAAGCAAGACCTCCAATACTCATGAAAACACACAATACCCAGCGCCGTCCGTACCTTTCCATACACTGCCAGGCTATAAAATATGATGGTATTTCTACTGCACCGCCTGCAAGTTACATTAACTGTTTGATTATTAAATAGGTTCATTGACATCTGTTCAGTAAATTTTATTGATTCAATATTAAAATTATTTGAAATAATAGTGGATATTATCTGTATACTAGTGACGCTTTTATAAATTTCAGGATTATCCAAATAATTTGGTATATACTAACCGATAAAAAATGCTAAGTAGTCATCAACCCCTAAGTTAGGTGTATTGTAACTTAAGCTATTGTAAACTATTCCTAATGCTACCCAATTAAATGTAATTAAAAAAAACTTCTTCCTAATATTAGGGTACCTAAATACGTCTAATGGAGAAGCTTTGCAATCTCCTTCTGAATTCTGATCATCCATTCTCTTCTTCTCTACAATATCTTCTTCTTCTTTCAGAAGTATTCTATGTACTATTTGTATAGATTTCCTTCTAAATGTGTGTATTGAGGACGGATAATCTATTTGTAATGTTTTATGAAGAGGATCTAAATTGGATGGTATTTCCTCAGGACTAAGCATAGATGTTTCATCTTTATGACTATCTGAGTCTCTTTTAGGCCTTAGGGTTGAGTCTATTGTTTTGTTTAGACTTTCGTTTGCTTCATCGTCAATTTCGTCAATCCTTATAAAATCAGGTTTGCATGGAAGCATCTTGCTTATTCGTCTATCCATATACTCTTCTCTTTCTTTACCTGGTATAAAACCATTAATGTTTGGTAGAATTGATACTTCTGACGCCAGTTCGTCATCTCTTTTTTTCTGAAAAAAAAATATGATTTTAGTATTATTGATAGTTAAAAGTTTCGAATTATATTTAACTAAATTATCTCAGCATATGTATGGATAACTAACGTGTAACTCTAAGAGGAATCCATGTTCTAAAATAATACCATTTCTCTTCGCTAGATTTCTTAGGACTTTTTCAGCGTCCGCTATTCTTCCTCTACCGACTAACCATCTCGGTGATTCTGGAATCAGCCAGTAATATCTGAAAATGAGTGAAAGTACGTATTTCTTTAAAAAATGAGTAATTTTATTTCAAAAGATAATCTGATATCAAAATCATACCAAAATTGTGTGCAAATCGGTTGAAATAAGTCGCAAGATTTGTTCCAAAACATTAGGATTGGAAACAACGTCAAGTTTACAAAACAATAGAGTAAATACATACCCAAATAATAGTATGAAAGGAAGGCTCGTTGCTAATGAGAGATAGTACCAATCTCGTAGTAGATACGCCAAAAGCGCCAGCAAACACATACCGCTAGCGAACAGCATGCCGACTACAATGCCTGGAAATGATACATAAAATGGTTATCCTATTGTAATAATATATCTATAATTGTTATATATTCAGTCTCTCTATAAACCAGTGTAACATTGATGATATATTCAGTGTCCTACTGGAAAAAAAATACAAAAACCTTTACCAAAAAAGGAACGTAACGAGCATTTAATTTTAAATATAAACATTGTGCTTTACATTGCGATTGGTCTAAAACTATCGCAAGTAACAAGTAAAGTATACAAACAAAATTACTCTACATAAAATTAGGCAAAGTATAATATTACTTATTTAGTATTTCTCCTTTTTGATATAACTATTTTTCTTTTTTAAATAAATGATAACCACCGCCCACATAATTCGACAAATTCACGATGTAAGAAATATTAACCATTCCTTACATCGCTATCGCGAAAAAATTGGGAACTAAAATGTTATGTAACTTGTGCTCACAGTTACACTAAATCACTAACCTTTCGAATAACCCAAAAATACTAAGCATTGCTGTTTGAGGTTAGAATATCTGATAAGTGGTTAGTACCAACCAAGATGGTGTTGCACAAAACCCTACCAAGTTCTGTTCAATGAAAATTCTGTACGTTTTTCAAAATTTTGGGATGGTATTGCTAATATTATGAATAAATAAGGTTTTAATTAATCAGAACAAATATTATATTGATTGTTTAGTTAGATTTTGTACCATTAAATCATTGAGATAATTTATGTTACGATACCCGTATAAGTTCTTCTGGCGGGTGGCATCAGCTCCAAGGCCAGGATAAAGGGCAGCTGGTAAAGTGCTGGGAAAAATAGTCCGCCAGCTACTCTTAATGCAATGTAGGTCCAATAATTTCCTGGGAACGATGCAGCGATCGCAAGTGGTACTTCCAGTAATATCATTAGAAGTATAGTTGGACGACGCCCGTATCTGAGAAAAATAATTTTGGCAGCTGAGTATTGTTTGTTGTTTAATTTCGCTGAGTTTCTATTGCCTGATCTTCTAAGTTCAAGGTATTTTCTTTTCCGAAGTAATGGTAGTGTGTAATTTGACAATCAATAAGTAAGTTTACACGCAATACAATATTGATTTTGATTTAATTGATTCACACTAATACTAAATATGACCATTCAAAAGTTATTAAAGGATACTATTTGAATACAGTAGGACTGTATCAATCAGTGTAGTATATATTTTTAAATAATAGTTATCTGATTATTGTAAATTTTGATTGATTGTACGTTTTGTTCATGATTGGAATAAATACATTTAATGTATAAATACGCCTCTTTAATTTCCAGTAGTTCTATCTGTTTTTATTCTGGATTAAAATTAAAATATGTAATAAGAATAAAACAAAAACAATAAAACCATTACGGCCTATTCAATTTAATAAATGGACAAATTCATTTATTTTTAAAATTAGTCGTATTAGAATCTCTATTCTAGATTAAAAATACCTGTCTGAGAACCATCCAAAAAATAAGTTTCCAAAGATTGATCCGACCCAAAAAAGTGTATTACTTGTTCTGGGTAACCAATCTTTATCGCAGACTAGTGAAAACTGAAACAAAAAGCATCATAAGATAAATGATTTCCGTGTAACTGTTACATGGCCGCTTTACTTAGCGTAATTCTCTACGTGGTTTAAAATACAGCCGCTTTTCGCCGTCTGCACTTAGACCTTTTAAGCTACGTAACGGATTTAAATGCGGTTTTCATGAGTTAACTGAGTGATTCAAGAGGAAAGATATGTGTGTGTGTTTGTTTTTTATTTTTAAATTTGTTTAAAGGAATACTAACCTCAGTCACTAATGTACTTTTATAATGTTCAGTGCTGAACATCCAGCCGTGAGGGCAATTCGTAGGTTCTTGACGATTGTTCAAAATAGCTTCTTCGACTTGATGTATCTAAAAACAAAGGGAAAAATTAAATTAAATTATTGGAGCTTCTTTGCTCTATCATTTCGAATTAAGATTAAAAATTAAAAAAATCACATACTTGAAGCCACAATCTATGTTAGGGCTAAGCTTTTAGATTTACAAACCTATATTTTCGACTAAACTTCGCTCGCTCTGGTCGGTCATAAAAATGAAATAAATACACGGCAAAATATTTTAATATTTCTTAAGCAATTTCAATAAATTAAAAAGTTAAACAAATCAACAAAAATTTGACGACATTCCTAATGATATAACCTTTATATCATATCAATTTATAATAATCAAAAAACAAAAATGCCTTCTACAAATTTATATTACAAAGAATAGATTTCAATTATGTGATTTGATGACAGCGTTTGATAAACAGAATAATATCTAGATGCACTCAAGCAATTACCTGCTCTTTTCTCTCATCCAGTCCAACTGCAGAAATAAACTCCTTAATTCTTATAGTAGTGACTGTTTCTCCTACCTTAACAAGTTCAGATCTGAAATTGAATTAACAATTTATCTTTCATCCATTTAATTACTTACATAGATCTTCTTCAAATTTACTTCAAAATTCCGATGACATCTTTGTCGAAATTAAAAACGCCATTATTTAATGGGTCTTTAATAAATGGCATGGATTATTCAAGATCTCAAACAATTATACTTGTGATTGGATTAGACTTTAATGGATAAATGGAAAATGTTTATATTACTAACAACAAGAGATTCCTTAATTAGATTTGCAAAAAAGGGGACTCCTGTAAGATTACTTGGTGGTACACTTTGTGCAAGCCCGTCTGGGTATCACCACTGATCAGATATTCTACCGTCAAATAACAGTACTCAGTATTGTTGTGTTCCGGTTTAAAGGGTGAGTAAGCCAGTGTAACTATAGGCACAAGGGACATAATCTTTCGTTCCCAAGTTCGGTGCCGCATCGGCGATGTAAGGAATGGTTAATATTTCTTATAACGCCATTGGTTACGGTAGTGACCACTTATCATCAGGTGGACCTTATGCACGTTCGCCAAACTATGCCAAAAAAAAAACTAAATTATACATTGAATCGAACTACTTATAAGCCATGATTAATGTTGTTTTGAAAATCACCTAAATTAAATTTAAATTAGTTCCATTAGAAACCAAAAGATCGTGTTGTGAAATATTTGGCAGTCGTTCAGCTTTAATGCGAACGAAATCAAAATTCTGACAGCGCAATTGATGTTCGTAGTAAACATCGCTTTCCATTCTAATTTTGATGCCAACGAGGTTTTTAGGCCTCCAGATTATACCGCTAGCAGTACTGGGTTTAGCTAGCAGATTTGATCGCGATGTATTGGTGTTATTAGAACTTTATAATTGCTGTTCTTGATTTGACATCAGATTCACTACTTCCACGAATTTTTATAAATTGTAATCTTTTTATTTAATTTTTTCTATTATAGTACGCATTTTGTCTGCCTGTCAGTCAGAACGCGAAAACTAAAGAATGGACTTTCGTATGGATTTCACCAATGGATGCAGTGATAATGAGGTTTCTATGAGGCTGAAGATCAGTGGTAAAGATGTCAACTGATAAGTTCACTGCGGTGAGCCACTTTAATCAATAGAGTTAAGGTAGACCACTATTCAACCCGAGCAAAGCCATGAGGGGTAGCTAGTGCGTATATAATGTGACGATTGATTTGATAATAATGATCTATCAATTTAATTAAATGAAGCAAATACGCGTCATTGTATTCGATTGAAATGTTAAGAAGTTAAAGAATCTAACAAATATCAGAAGAATTACAACTTCCATTTAAATCATAAAGCATTTTGATCGCATTTCCAATAAATCGATCTATGATACATAAACTTATATGAAGTTTACATAATTTATATTTACTTATCACTACTTTTGCCCGTGGCTTCGCACGGATTGAAATCAGCTTGGGACTATATTTTGTTTATCACAGCTTGTGATTATAAATTTTGTTTGTTTGTATGCAGGGGTAGTACCCGAAACTAATTATTCAATTTGAAAAAAAAAAAACAAAAAGCAAATTTTTTTTGCTTACTATAGGATATAGCTTAAATTTATATCATATCATTTTCTTTATTTATAAACTGCACCCGTGTATAGCTGGAACGTGTCACTACTGTAACGAATACTTTTTAAAATCGGTTCAGTAGTTTCAGAGTTTATCGATTACGAACCAAAAAAATCCTTTTTATAATATTAGTATAGATAATATTCAAATACGAAAATATCTTATCAGATAACACAAAGAATGTGTTTTGATAATGTCTGTTCATTCACAAATGAATCAGGCATTTGACAAACAAAATTGAAATAGTACCTACTGGTTTATGCTGTTAGATTTGATCGCGTTGAATTCTTATTATTGGAACGATCTGGTTCTGATCAAAATGATTGATTGATCTACGAATTGGAAACCGCAGTAATCGATCAAATAAATTAATTGAATATGAATAATTCATGTGTAGAGGAAACACGAGATGGTAGAGAGATTAGAACACATCTTAACCAAACGAGTCTCAAAACCAGACAAGCAATACTAAACTCCTGTTTATAATTTATTTTAGTGAAGATAATATCGCGAATGACTGAAGAGCCCCCTCGTCAATACAAAATATAACAAACAAACGCACATACAGATTCAGCAACTCTGAAACTTATTTTTTTTATAGTATGCTGTTCATATAAACCTTTCATCCACATATTTATTGAGGACAGTATACAAAGCCTGTATATCGAGCGAATAGCTCTTACAAGCATCATAAACTTTATGTTCTCCTGGTATCGTCAAATTTCGGAGCAGGTCTTCTGGGAGGTTTAGCCCCTTAAGTTCTGGAGGTGGTGCGCACCAATGCTCGGGCGTAGCGTTGATGAAGACCTGAAAAAGTATATGAACGTTAATACTCTTGGACATTCTTTCATATGTAAAACTAGTGGTAGATTATGATGATAACGATGATATCCTCCTAACTAATTTCGGTCTATGTGGCCATTTTTGAGCGACATCGAACAAATGTAGAGAAGATACAAAAATATCTCACACACGTGTAATAGATAATGCTCATACGTTCGTTCCCATAATCTGACGAGTCGATTATGTAAAACGACCAGAGGGAGTTAAGGCACAGGACTAAATAGCTTAACTTGCTTTTCGAGGCTCGGGTAACACAGATAACTTTCTTACTGCCGGTTCGAAAGACTAACCGTAATTGTAGATTATTATTGTTACTACTTATTTGTTATTATTTATTACTTCAGAAAATTACTTTCCGTTAAATTATATGAAGCAAGTCTTTTTCTAATAAGATAATATTTGAAAAAATTTAGATTTTGATTGATCTGACATCATAACAATATTTTTCGTTATTTCTAGTCATCCCCTTAGTTAATATATCTTTGTACATTTCATACAAGAGTCGGCAGTCCTCTTATCGTTCTACTTAACACTTCTTGAAATAGTATATTTATATAACATTAAAAGTAAAAATACAAAAATAACTTTATTGATAATAGTGGCCGTATATCTATAAATATGTTTTTTATTTTTAAATAATAACGCGATTTGCAAATTATTATTTAATTTTCATATAGTTGTGCTAACCGCCTGCCGTTTGTTTAGATAGCCACTTATGACTAGGAAAATTTCGTTTGAATGATGATCGAATGATTGTATGATTTATTTTATAACACCCTAAATACGATATATACCTATATATATTAAAATTATAAAGAGATAAATTTATCTATGGATTTTAATGTCAAGTGCTTAGATTTTAAATTATAAATCCATGTTCGACATTAAAACCCAAGACCAATTTTGAGAAGACAATTTACTGTCACAAAAATTAAAAATAATTTGATATTACAAGTATATGATCGATGAAAAATAGTACCTACCAAGAGTTTTCTCTATAGAACCTACATTCTGAATGAGCGAGCTTTAAAATAACCTATCTTTTAAATGTCGATTCAAAAGTGTTTAAATATAAACTCTATTAGAATTTAGAGTATTTTTGATTTTGCTCCATATAAATATATAATTTTCAGAAAAGGTGATTGCTGGATCTCTTTTGTAACGGAGTGATCTCTGTTGCAAGGAAAGTGGTTCTGCAGCTGTATAAGAAGACGATTTCACGATCGGAATAATATCGCAGGTCGAATCAAACATGCATGTTTGTGTTCTACAATGGATACACAAGTCTGATGTAATTAATAGTTCTTTTGCTAATCCGATTGCAATGATTGAATAATGTATTATTTCGATATTGTAGTCAATAGACAAAATAAATTTTGTTCATCTTTTACAAATCTATTACTTGTAACGATACAAAACTTATCCTTAAATCTACAAAATGCATGAATGACTCAGGTGAATATCAATTTTGTACTATATTTTTATTAGGAGGAGACTAAACTTAAATCATTCGCATGACCCCTTGTGTATTATTGCGCAAAAAATCTGGTAAAATTTTGCTCAAAAAACATATCTGTGTCTGTTATTTTTTTTAATAACATTGGTTAGAGTGCTACTGAATAAGCCATCTGGTGGTAAATTTTATCCCTTTCTTTAGACGCCAATCTGGCATCTTGGGAACTATCGTAACAATACTGAGTATTACTGTTCAATAGTAGAATATCTGATGACTTGGTAATACTTACAGGCTTGCACAAAGTCCTACCACCAATATTATAATTGCACGTATTTATAGTATGAATCATGTATTCTATATTTCTTCATCGAATTATAGAGCAAAAGAAATAGAAAGGTACAAATACAATATAGGAAGTTCGGTACGACGTGCTGCTAATGTAGAGTAATTCACGAGGGTCATGGAGGGAAGCGGCCTATTTTAACATACACGTCATGTCCATTTAGTTCAAAATACATGAGATGTAACAAACAAAATAGTTAAAGTTACACCACACATTAAAGCAAAGAGTAAAAAATTATTAATCTGTACAGTGTAATATAAAAACAGATAAATAATGAAAAAATTTAAACGACGTTTACTAGGAATTTATTGTGTTTGTGTTTTATTGGGCGTTTTGTGTTAAATCGCTCAAATGATTTGTTATGTGTTTGATGATACCTGTTATGTGTTTCGTTTATTTGTTTCTCTTAGATCAGTCCTAATATAAAGATCTATTAGACCCAATAAATAAATATAAAATTTAGATCAACAATATGGTTCTCTGTTTATGGTTCCTTGCTCGGAAAACTATACTTATACTAAAGAACCATTACGATAATTCTTCATTTTTTTTAATTACAATTTATATTTTTCATTATCGATTTGCCGTTTTACTTTCCAAGTATTTAGAGGAAGGAACTTGATTTTTATCAAGCCTCCTGCGTACGTCTAGTGATTTAAAAGTGAAATTATCTTCGCAAAAGACGTATGTGGTCCATACTCATACCAATGAAAGCAAATTTTTTTCGCACGTATATCGTCGCGATTTATGAGGCCAACATGAAATTGTTTTCCGTTCCTCATTCAATTTACTTAATATACTTGGGGCCTAAAACCCTAACCCTAATTTCTTTATTATCGACATAATATATCTACCCAGGCAAAAAATAGTTTATTTTATTAAATATATTTGACTTATCAATAATTGTCACATATGTACGCGATTCAGCCATGTTTAACTTTTCATTATATTTTTCGATGAAACCGTATCATTACAGGTCTCTTAGGTTGTCTGTAATAAGTCTAATTATTTAAAGTGTTGTTAAATCGTTCATGATCTCACTGTACATGAACGCAATGAAAATTTAAATAACAACTAATGCTTATCATAATAAAAGAGCATTTAAGTTAAAACGTAGAATTACCATCTTGGGAAAACATGTGTACACATGTTTACATCATGAATTGAATGCAACATATAAAAGAAAATACAAAGAAAAATATGAAATAATAAGAAATCGGTGAGTATAAAGTATTTACTACAGATTCGACTGCAGTACTTTTCGTTGGTTGGATAGTGTAGGGTGGAGACGGTCCAATGATTGAACCATTGAGGGATAAAGATTCAAGCAAACACACATAAAAAGTGACAAGTGTCATAATTATTTATTGATATCAATTAACTACAAACTATTCTATTTCGGTCTGAAAATGTCATTCAGAATTATCAATATACATCAGTAGAGGTGTTCTATAAGATCAAATTCGATCGGGAAATGTCAGAAAGCGATAATGACTGTATTAATTTTAACATTTAAAAGTAAAACTTATGTAACGGCCTGTTAATTATCACACTACTGAGCTAAGGTCTCCTCTTCCTTTAAGAAGAAGGCTTGGCTTATTTCAACACACTGCTCAAATGTGGGTTAGTGGATGTGTGGCAGAATTTAGAAATTTCAACCCGCAATAATCAGTTAAGATGCATTAGGCTTTTTATAACACATAACAACTCTACCATCGTTGCGGAAAGCATCCTCCAGCGAGAAGAATCGATAAGAAATTCGCTTAGTTGCTCTTCATCTTCTTAACATGATACATGGTACATTCGTATTCAAGATTATTGTCATAATCCAGGCGATTTTTAAAAGTATTATTTTAAAAAATATTGAGATAAAAATATATTTTCTGATATGCATTTTGTATGTCAATACTATAGTCTAAAATCGTTCTCAGTTCCATATTAAAGCGTAACGGAAGGGTTTCAAGTTTGTTTTTATTTCTTGTATTAATAGCTTTTATAGAATATTTTCATATATTCTATAGAAACATTATATCATCATAAATATCTTGTGAAGCAGCCGTTAATATATCTGTTTGTTTAAAATATTTGCGCAATGGTGTCTTAGAACTATTATCATAATTAGTGAGAAGAGCTCTTTTCTGCAGAGTAAAATTTCAATATCTGCGGCATTACCCCGTAACAACTTATAACATAAGACTATGAAAATTACTTAAATAAACTAGCCTAGTTTAATTATGTATATGACTGTGAGTTTTCGAATTGTATAAATGTCACTACTTAGTTTCCCTGCTAGGACTTACAATTTGGTGCTCCATTGAAGTTTGGAGTCAAAGTTTAATAATCCCCAGACAATCCGCCCAGTCAACAAGCTCAGTCTTTTATTATTCAAAATAGCCGCGGAAGAATTTAGCATAACATTTGGCAGGCAGGGAAAAAAATATTTAGTATTTTTCTACATTCATTGTGTTACACCAAACAAGAACGTGTTTACAACATCATAGTTGTTTATCCTTCTGTGAAGTTTAAAAATAAAATATAAGTCATCTGCAAATATTAGGATATCGCAAGGTACATTATTTACATATATTAAAAATAACAAAGGTCCTAAAATTGAACCCTGCGGTACACCCATTTATGCCAGAGCTCCGTTAGATTATGCCCCGTTAATAACAACCTTTAAAAGTCTTTCATTAAGAAGGAAATGAATTTTAATAGGCTGTTGATTCTGAGTATTCCAGTTTTTCTAAAATAACATCATGCCTAACACAGTCCACAGCTTTTGATAACTCTACGATGCATAAATGTGCTCAATAAGGGATATACGCGCATCATTAGTGAACGACCCTTGGTGAAACCGAATTGTAGAGACTTTCATAGCCTATTCGAGTAAAAATATGATAACATTTACTATTACTATTACGTTAAAAAAAATCAAATATTATACTTAATACTGTTCGGTCTAAATTTGTTGGAGTCATTTATCACCAGATTTAATGGAAATAATGGAATTACTTTACTTAATTCAAAAGGTTTTTTTTTTATACAATATTTAGACGGACAGGCAAATGACGGACGGATGGGCAGACACCTATATAATCCACGTCTATAATAGACGTGGACACTGTTAGAAAAAATAAAATTTTTTTACATTACACCAATGCACCACCAACCTTTGGAGATCATATAGATTATGTATGTATGATAATGTATCACATAGTAACTAATAAAAATCTCACAAATACTTCAATAACGTTGCAAAATGTGAAAATAATTAATTAGATATTTTGTTATTATTAAAATAATGTCTATAATACGTACTGTTAGAAGTATCTTTATAATAAAACCATATTCATAAATAACGTCACGTGTAACTATATTTAAAGATTGAGGTCATTACCCTTAGTTCTATTCTAATACGCTAAAACAACAAGCATGGTTTTATTTATATTTTCTAATTTATCACTCTAGCTATTAACGATTTTCAATATAAATATCCTGTAAAGGGATGATCACTATGGTATTATGGTCATCCGTGAAACTTCGCTTCGTCTATTCAAAAGGTTTTTTTAGAAATTTTGAAACCTATGACAAAATTGTTTTTGATTTAATTTCATTGTAAACTGCAAGTCACTCATCTTCATTTTGCGCCAAAATTATGAAACACACTATAGTTCCATTTGTATAGGCTATAGGTTACTTTTAATCCCTAACACATGTAACACCACGGCGCCTATTTGTTTAGTAAACCTTTGTATAATTAATTTAAAAAATGTCGAGAAAATTGACTTACGATTATGCTGACTAATGGGAGAAGATTATTTAAAGTGAAGGAAAAGTTTGATCGTAGGAGGTATTAGATTGATGTCGTGTATTTGTCATTCCATTGCGAGTAACATCACTGCCTCGACTCAGCACAGAAGTAAGAAAATATTATAATAAGATAATATCATATAAGATAAGTAATTATCATTATTAAGTATCAAATTAACGATCTAACAATAATTCCAGTTTTTGAAAGATCTTTGAAAGATACACTCGAAAATTACTTTATTCAAATAGGCTCATTCAACAATCAGTATCTAATAGTTTACATGATTAAATTAAAGTTAATGTTACCACTGGTTCAGAATGTAGACTTTACAGAGAAGGATCGGTCAGAAAATATTTTATAGCGAAGAACCAGGATATGGTGTTATGTTCTCCTGAACGATTGCTGTTAAGGCGTCCATTTTCAAGGGACTAGAAAGTCCTGCGCAATTAGGTAGTCTCCACTCTTATAATAGAACAAGAAAGTGTTCAGGCGAAAGACCTACGTATGTATATTTTATGGTGATAAGGTTTTATGCGAGTGAGCCACTGTAGCTACAGGCATAAAAGACATAACCACCATATTAATAATTTTCAAAATTACATTTTCTATTTTTAACAATTACGTCTCTAGTAAGGAATGGTTAATATTTCTTACAGGGGCAATGTCTTTGTGTGGTGGTGATAACTTACCATCAGGTGGCATAATTGCCCATCCAACTATATAATTTAAAAAAACCCCACCGAGTTCTAATACCTGTATCTCTACTGAGAAATTATTGACAGAACAATGACTATTTACTGATCAGATCTGAAATCCTTATAAACTGGCTACTAGACCAAGAACATACCACACATATCTGAGTTAGCTACAAGCAATTAAACCTACCTGAGAGAAGACCAAGAAGGACGTCGGAATTGAAGCAAGACCACACAAGAGGTAAAACAGCAGTACATGCCAGTAACCCTTCCTCGTTGCGAGTTCAGCTGCCTCATCCAGTTCTTCCGTCCACGTCATTTTTAACGCGATTTCATTGACAGTATCCCTAAATGATATCTGCGCATGTCTTTTTTATTCTTTACGTACTTCACACAAACATGTTAGCTTTACATTTTTATTTTTTATTATTAAATGTGGCTCATTAATTTTAAATTTCTTTTTTAAAACTTTTTTTTTTTAATAAATTGGAACAATTTTGTGATATTTCAGCATAGTAAGGTCCAATCCCATTGTTTCTTTTGTTGACACTAAACTAAATTACAGTACACATAGTCCGTAATACTCATTCCGTAAGCTATATTTACTCCGCGTTATTTATGTACCGTACACGTGCGCTCTGTGTCCGTAATCGCTAAACACTAAGTCAAGTGGCGCAGGCGCAAGCCGGTACAAATCGTGACTTAACGATCAGTAGTTCTGATCTAGAGACAATAAAACTATCGTATTACCGCGGCTCCATTTCAATGAGTTTATTATTTGAACTAAAATGAATTGTCAACATAATTGTAACACTTTAAGGTCATCACTCATAATATAGTTTACTAGCTTTCCCTCCCGGCTTCGCACGTGTCGAATAAGGATCTACAAGGATTTATATCAATGCCAGTAGGAATTATTTTTCCATCAACTCCAATAATCATTGTGATATTTCTGCTAGATGATATATAACCTTAATTAATTATACACCTAAACCATCCTCATGAATCACTCTATCAACTGTTTAAAACCGTATTGAAATTTGATAAACAGTTTTTGAGTTTATTGCGATTAGACTTACAAAACAACACCACATCCTTCTAGTCTCGGAAAGGCTTCAAGCCCTAGCTTAGGCTGATAATAAATTACAGTTCTAACTCTAACTTTCTAAGCGCTTCAAAGTTTGGAGTTTTAAGGCTGTCAGATTATGAGAGGGATCACTGAGGTATGAGAGATGACATTGATACTGCACTTATTAGCTTGCTCTTTACACTTTTGTACTGTAAATTTGGTACTAAAGTGTGGTCTCTGTGGTGATCATTCACCGTAAAGACCACACTTTAGTGGAACCGATTTTTTATACAGTGGTCATCCACTGTATCAAAAATTCGTTAAGACCAACAATAAATCAATATTTATTGGTGTTCTTACGCTCTAAGTCTGAAGCGCAGTACTAATTCTAATTGGATTACTATTGTTGAAATTTGAATTTCGAATTGTGAAAAGTCAAAAATAATTAATTGAATATCGAATGAAATCAAAATTCACTTTATTAAAAAAGGCTCTGGCGAGCACTTCTGTTCATCGTCATTATACATTAAATTAATGCTACCAAGGGCTTAGAATGTAGATAATAAGGTGAAGTATTTGAGGAATTTTATTATAGAAGTAAACACTGTGTACAAGAGTGATTACATACACTCAATTCTCATTATTTTGTTAAATTAAATCTTACAATATAAAGTTTACACTTCGCTATTTTGTAAAAACTCGTGAAATATTGAAAACCGACTTGCAATACCCTATTTTGTTACGTGTCTTAAATGTTACAATGGTAAGAGATGGTAAAGTGGCAAAAACCAGACAAGCACCACTCAATCTTCATTTACTTAATTTGTGTTTATGATTCATCTCGTGTTTGAAGTTGAAGGAAAATAAGGGAAACTGTATGTGTATAATTTCAATTAAATGCTTCCACATGTTTACACAAACGCACATTGGAAACCATCTCCTCGAAGGGGAGGAGGCCTGAGGCCAGCAATGGGACATTCACGGACTGTTAATTTTAAATTTTATAATTTTTATAGTCAATGTCGCTTTCGGTATTTAACGATCGTGTACCGTGATGAGTTTCGAATTTGATTTCACAGAATAGCTCTAATGATGTACATTGATTATTCTGAATGAAATATTCAGAACGAAACACACAAACATAACAATCATACATATTAATATGTTAAATAGTTTGAAATTATATTGATAACATAGATATGACAACCTAAATTTCACTCTTATCGTCTCGTAATATATATATGTATATGTATGTTTATATATTACGCAATTCACACATATTACAAGATATCAATCATGTTAAAACAAGCATATAAGTTATTGTTACTTAACGAATTAAACATCCCTCAAAATACATGAGTACAAATAAACTTTAACAATGGATGGCGCGATGTGTTCGGTCAAGATCATTGATTTTATCCAAGATTAATTTCTTTGATGATCAATATAGATCCGCATACTCGTTTTGAATTTCGACAAAGTTGCCAACGAAGCCTTGGAATTAAAATTAAAGTGATTATAGTAATGGAATCACAGTAAATTTTAGGGAGAAGGTTTGGAACATACTCCACCACAATGCTCCAATGCGTGTTACTCGATACACGTGGGGCTGAATTTTCGTTGAAATTAGACACATGCAGGTTTCCTCACGATGTTTTCCTTCACCGCCGAGCACGAAATGAATTATAATCACAGATTAAGCACATGAAAATTCAGTGGTGCTTGTTCGGGGTTTGAACCCGTAATCATCGGATAAGATGCACGCTAACTGGACCATCTCGGCTCTGAATAAAATAGTGTTGTATTATATAGGAGATATTATAAAATTGCTTGGTATATATAAATCTATAGTTTATGTTTTTCTTATGTGTTTCCCATTCAGCCTTTCATCAGATTTTGATGGTACATTAGCGAATTGTTAATGCTATAATAATCTTAATGTTTTTTCCCTTAGACCTTTAATAAATCCTTATTTATTGGGTGGTGGGGCTTTGCACAAACCCGTCTGGGTAGGCACCCAACTCATTATATAATTTACCGCCAAGCAGCAATACTTTTTACTGTTGTGTTCTAGTTTGAAGGGTAAGTGAGCCAGTGTAACTAAAGCTAAAAGATATATTATAGCTCACCTCCGAAGATTGGTGGCGCATTGGAAATGTATTATTATCAATTTTAACAGCGCCAATACCTTTTTCAAAAATAAATTTACTTCTCTGAAAACTCGTCGTTTGAAATTTATAATTTAGAATGTTAATGTTTCCTTCTATGGTCTCCTGTCTTAACTAAAACACAATGCGATCCACTCAGACACACGGATACAGACATGTTAAACACTCAAGTTGAAGAGGATCCCGTTCGTGCGTGTGTGTGTGTATTCGTACTCTACACGTGCACATATGTACATGCGTAGATAAATTTCACAAATATGTAGTTGACGAGTTGCCCACTTCGTCCGGATGAAATCAGATTTTAATTTATTTCCCTTTCGAATAAACCAACCAGAAACCGACTCAAATACATCTCAGTCGGACCAACAGATACAGAATCCAGTAACATATACACACACAGACGATTTATACATATAAAGATATACAATAAACGTATAAGTATAATAATAATAATAATAATAATAATAACGTATAAGTATATTTAGGAAACTCTTTTTTTATAAAAGAAAGAATCTTTATAAGGCGGCGTAAGTTGGCTTGGTACAGAACGGTAGCTAAAAGTATTTTTGTTTATATAGCCGATCGGTGTTTTATTTTAGTAATTTATAATTTCTGCTTCGAACTTCTAAATGTATATTTTCTACATTATATATTACGTTTATATAGAGAATATCGATAAAAAATTATCGGATTTTTTTGTCGACAGTAACAGTATAAAATTTGGAAGTGTATTAAGGCCCGTGCCTCAGAGAAAACGTAATGATCGGTCCGGTCATATCGGATAAATCCTTTCCATCAGGATACAAATACACAAACAGACACATAAACAAATATTTAACAACTTATTTATTATATAAGATCTTTTTTTTTTCATTTAAAACGCAATAATAATTTAATTTGATTTATAGATAATTTTCCAACGCCTCAAGTGTTTAGATTTATTTTAGATCTAAATCAATTTAATCTTATCTCTCGTACCCGTATCTATATAATATGTATAGTCGACTACATATATATAAGCACTTATATTTATATAGTGGTATATAGTTTTATATCTATGTATATATAGTATTGATATTTATTTTTTACAATCTTTTATTTAGCTTCAACTGTCCCGATGTTTATCATCAAAACTTGCAAATTAAATTTGGTCCACTTGTTTTTCTCTATCGCTCACAGAGTTTAGCGGTAAGAAATATTATCTTTTCCTAATAGCCTTTGAAACAAATAAATGTCCCTTGTGCCTGTAGTTAGTGGTTCATACGCCCTTCAAATCAGTTAACAATAATACTAAATATTGATTAAGACTTTAATTATATACAAACAACAGCTTGTACACAAATCATAAAAATTATATATTTGATACTCGTTAGTCGTCCCGACTTCGTATTTAAATAAAGAGATATTGTCTTAATTATAATTGAATAAATATGTTAGAGTCAAACAAATTATTGACAATTGATGTTAAGTTAAAAATTAAGGATCTCGTAATTTTCAGAGAAGAATCAGCTGAAACTTTGGGAGTAATACCGACGTGTGCCGTGACGTTAAAACGGCGTGACGCTCTCAGCCGTCGCTCTTTCCTTCCTTGTTACGTCTGTGGCGCTTATAATGCATACTGCACACTTAGAAAAAACGTATTTATATAATTGTTGAAACCTAATCACTGCGCCATTTGAGCTTAAATTAATGATAATCAAGACCGATAAGATTACTTCTACGTTTTAAGAAAATTATTTAAAAAACAAATGTACAGTTGACCACATATAATGTACATCTAATTAAAAACTTTTATTTACATTAATCTATACTAATATTTTATTATTTAATACATTCATGGATTTCTTTTTTAGCTAAAGTTTGACTACGACTGCCTTCACCTTTTGTTCCATTTATTCTGTGGTGGTCAATTCAGTCATTAAATAAACAAACAATATTATGAATGTTTTTTAATTTGTGTTTATAATTCATCTCGTACTCAGCGGTGAAGGAAAACATCGTGAGGAAACCTGCATGTGTCTAATTTCAATGAAATTCTGCCACATGTGAATTCCACCAACCCGCATTGGAGCAGCGTGGTGGAATATGCTCCAAACCTTCTCCTCAAGGGAGACCTTTAGCCCAGCAGTGGGAAATTTACAGGCTGCTAATGCTAAAAAAAATATGAATGCGAAAGTAACTCTGTCTGTAACCTCTTCACACTTAAACCTCTTAACCGATTTAGATGAAATTTAGTATGGAGGTGACGGCTTGTTTTCTGTAAGTAAAGTTGTTTAAATTTCGCGGGCAAAGCCGCAGGTTTAGCTACTATTCTAACAATAATGTTTATTATGCTGAAGTACACTTCTACTTATCCTACAGATTTGAAATTTTGCATGATGGTTCAGTGCCGATCGAAATGCAATTTACGGAGAGAGAATACATACAAATTTATTTTACTAAAAAGTTCTATTATTTTATTATAAAATAGTCAGGAAAATCTCGCGACGAGCTTATACGATATAAAAATTGGTAAGTGGTCATCCCCATCCATAGTAACCCACATGAGGATTTAAGATGTGTTGTCCCTTGTGTCTGTAGTTAAACTGGCTAATCAGACCTTTCATTAGCTGATGTTTGGGTGGTACCTATTCAGGCGGACTACTAGCAAATGATTTAAATAAAAGATCGTATTTTCAATTTATCTTATTGCCAATTATTATATTTAGAACATTTAAAAGATATATGCATCAAAATAGTCACATGAGTTTTCAGAATTTCACAAGTATGACATGGAATGACCTTTCACAGACAGGCACTTCTGTATTCTGAAACTCTACAATCACCGCTGAACACGAGCGTTGTTAGAATGTTATTTTTTTTTATGATATCGGTAGGCGGACGATCAAATGGGCCACCTGACGGTAAGTGGTCACCACCGCCCATAGACAATGGCGTTGTAAGAAATATAATAACCATTCCTTACATCACCAACGCGCGACCAACCTTGGGAACTAAGATGTTACGTCCCTTGTGCCTGTAGTTACACTGGTATATGCGACAGAGACATATATTAATTTTATGCATACACATATTATTATTGCGTATAACCATAAGTCAAAAGTAAAATTATAGTAATATCACGAAGAGATACATATATACTATATATATATATTTTTTTTGTTAAAGATATGATACACTCTTTTATTCTTATCATAATCTCGAAACTAATCGATTTATTTCCAAAAAATATTAGATATTTCTGTCGTATTATAATTAGCCAATCAATACGATTCGTATCTTCTGACGATAAACTCTATCAATAATTAGCTTTGCTTAAAAAACAAAGATAAAGTATTTCCGGTTGACGAAGAATATATTTAATTTATTAAATGATTAATTTCATCAGTATCTTAAAAATGCACGCGTTGCGTTAGTCATCGTCTACGCTGGCTTATCCCGTTTATTGTACTCGGAATGTATAAACGATGCTTTAAATATTTCATTTATTTAGGCAAGCGTCGTATAACGCCCTCAAGATAGATGGAGTGATAATGTACACAAATTAAATGACTTCGGATGAAATTTGAGTAAATAAATATTGGACAACATCACATACATTACTCTGAACCCAATGTAAGTAGCTAAAGCACTTGTGTTATGGAAAATCAGAAGTAACGACGGTACCACATACACCCAGACCCAAAATAACATAGAAAACTAATAAACTTTTTCTACATAGACTCGGTCGGGAATCGAGCCCGGGACCTCGGAGTGGCGTACCCATGAAAACCGGTGTACACACTACTCGACTACGGACTTCGTCATCCAGCTACTAATATTATATAATAATAATGATGATGTTATTGATAAAACTATGTAATGTCATTAGGGGCTAGTTTATGAAGCCGTAGAGACTGAAGCCTAACTTCGCTTATTAAAAAGAATATGTACAAATATTCGTTGGAAATTTGCACATTCTCGTAGGAAAGCACGTACAATCTGCGCCAATGTTTCGAATCTTTTCGGAATTACCGGCACACTGGACTGGCACTCTTAGTGGATATTCCGGCAGTCGAGTCCAGTGAATCCTGACTTCTACGTGTTTCACGTAATTACTAACTAAAAGAAAAGGGAAATTACTAGAAAAGTGTTCATTTATTTACAAAATTTTTGTATAGAAATCGAGTTCAGTGTGTAAACTTTTTTCAACCAATGACAAAAAGGAATTTCATTTACATAAAGAAATTGGCTTTAAAACTATTGATGAAACTTGTTTATCCAAAACGTCCGCATGAAACAATTGCTCCACGAACAGACAATCTTTCTACAATTTAAATATATGTTGAATGATTTAACTGATAACGTTATCAGTGATATCAAACATCGGGAGGGTCTGAGGTCAATTGTCTAGACAGTGAATTATGGCTCAGCATCCGGATTTGCCTGGACCTCAGGCAGGACGTCGTATCATTTATGTATAACGAGACTTTGAGCACAGCTACTCGTATCTATTGTTCTTTGATGTTGGAACATAACTTCGGATAGTTAAACGATCAGTGACCTGAAAAAAACGCGTTTATGTGTGTCCTATATATACAAACATATATATGTACTTAAGAAAAAATAAGTAAAAATATCACTCACCACAACATCTTCAAAACTATAGGTCCGATTTACTTGAAATTTAGCATAGTTACTTTTTTCTTGTTGTGACGCTCACTGAGGCAGGATTTTTTGAAGTTTCGACTTTAAGTGGGGGAAATCGGAGGGGTAGGTACCACTTCTCCACAAACGTGCTCCGCTACTATGTAAACCATATACTTCTGTTTATTATTATGATAAAAATATATATTTAGTTTTGTTAATTACATTATAAATTATTTAAATAACCTTTTACTTAATAAAGGGTTTGTGTTCGTCTACCTGGGTAGGTACCATTCGCTCATCATAATTTACATCAATACTAGGTATTGTTGTGTTCTGGTTTGAAGGATGAGTGAGCCAGTATAAGTAGTAGAAGGACCTATCATCTTATTTTCCAAGGTTGGTGGAGCATTGGTGAAGTAAGGAAGGGTGAACATTTCTTAAAACGCCAACGTCTGTCGGAGTAGGACTTACTATCAAGGGGAGGCATTCTACCAATTTCAAAAAAACACTGCGTTTCACATATGTGGTGTATCCCTTAAAGGCCACATTTTTGTTGCGATATTGAGCATTTAATTATCATACTTTACGAAAGAACTCTTTATTTTCTGAAACGTATGTCAAAGTTAGGTTAACTAATAAGTCTTTACTATAAACGATTTTTGATCGCGTATTACTTCAACAACTGCCATCGACCAATGATCATTCAGATCAGGGTATCAAAAACTGGAGATTCGTATATAATTAAATATAACAAAACATATTTTATAATTAAAAAAAAGGTTCTTAAAGTTGTAGTTATAACTTTGTCGAAGTAGATAAGAACGGCAAGAATCGGCGGTTACATATTTATTAATAAACGGTATCTTAATTAAGATACAAATAGTAGCGTATTCATTATTAATAATTAGCAAAATATATATATATTTACTAATGGAATGTACCGTCAGACAAACAAGTCGGGCACATTTTCAACAAGTCTATATCTATATAGACTTTAGAATCTCAATCAGATATTTTTTTTATTTTTTAGCATTAGCATTAGCAGCCTGTAAATTTTCCCACTGCTGGGCTAAAGGACTACTTTCCCTTTGAGGAGAAGGTTTGGAGCACCACGCTGATCCAATGCGGGTTGGCGGAATACACATGTGGCAGAATTTCGTTGAAATTAGACACATGCAGGTTTCCTCACGATGTTTTCCTTCACCGCCGAGCACGAGATGAATTATAAACACAAATTAAGCCCATGAAAATTAAGTGGTGCCTGCCGGGGTTTGAACCCGAAATCATCGGTTAAGATGCACGCGTTCTAACCACTGGGCCATCTCGGCTCAGCTCTCGGCTTTTATTTGTTATAGAAAAAAAAATGTTGAACTTCATCGCGTGAATTTACCTTAACGGTATACGCGCCGTGACTTTAAAGGTGTTTGACGTCAAAGTGCACTAGTGCTTTACGTCAAAACAATATTCACTTTTATCTGATTGAGCTTCTAAAGCATTGTCAAGAATAATATATTTTTAATTGTGACGTACATATTATCTGTACCAGTAACGAAACCCTTCGTGCCTCAGAAAGCCGTTAGTTTTGTGCCATAAATATTTCCGATCGCGGATTTGCCGTCCCATCTGATTATGAGAGAGAACTCTATTCTGCGGGAACTCTAACTGCGCAACAGAGTGCACCTGAGTCTCTAGTCAGGTGCACTCTGTTGCGCAGTTGGCTGATCTCCCTTAAGGTTGACCGCGTGAATGAAATCGGTCAGCTCGAAATGACCACGAGAATACTGTACAATACTGTAGTATAATTACAGGTACAAGATATATAATTATTTGTATACTTTAGTAGTTCATCTATATACATGTATCTATGAACATAAATGAAAATAGCTTTTTGTAATTCTTATCTGAAAAAACTGCTCAATATATGTAAAACTTAATTGTATTTTATTGACATGCTCTGTAATTTATATGGTGAAAAACTACTGAGGTTTTGCCGATTCTTCTCGGTAGAATTTACTTGCCAAACCAAGTAGCTTTACATTTTATTCAAAGCTGTATCATGATAATTCAAAAGTGCTTTAATGAACCTACTTGGATAAATAATATTTTGTATATTTAAATGATTTTTATCTTATACCAGAAGAATCGCGTTTCGAATGAGAGAATGAATGAAGTTTCACCTACTTTCAATTTAGACTATTGACGTGACAATCGAGATTTTTTTGTTCTTGTATATAATATTAATTGAATCCCTTTCACGTGTTTATTAATCAACGAATGATGTGAATAAATGAACATGTATTCTGTTATTTCTGACGGTACTAATTAAAGACAATTTAGATTCATTAACCAATAAAACGACGCGGACCAATTGCCAACCTTGGCCGTCAAACTGGCGCTGAACGGAATGAAACCAAAATATCATATTTCCAATATTCACAACAAGTACATATATATCATTAAGCGTAATTTTAATAAATGGTTCTTTTTTTTGCCCAGACGATTGGAATTACGATTCAATTGTTAGCATTCTTTCCAGCGTTCCACTCGGCCATGATTTGTACAGTAATTTATAATTTTTATTTATATATAATTACGGCCTAAATTTAAATATTTCTTATGTAAATAGAACATTAAGTTCCAAGCTTAATAGTTAAAGCACTATGTATGATATATATAGGATAAATCAAACAAAGAGCTCGTTCAGATATATATGATATATGAATAATATTTTAAAGGTTTCAAATACGGTTACGGATATAAAATTATTTCGGATTATTCGATTGTTTCGGATAGTTTCAGTAACGGATATAATGTGATTATTTAGAAATTGTAAAAGAGAAAATTACAATGCTTTAGACTTTAATTGAAGGCTATAATTTGGTTTGAGTTATAATGGCGGAAAAAAACAAACAGCTATCTAAACAATTACTAATACTCTCTTTAAGGATAACACTATACAAATACAAAATTTATAATAAACAATATTTTTATTTCGGATATCCAATAGTTTCGGTTGTGGTTACGGAGCTCCTTAACATTGCCGGTTAGTACTCGTATACCTCTATATATTATACCCCAGGCGGTGATATACATGCTTATAAAATTCAGCAATAGCTGGAACGCTGAGGACATATATCTCATGAGCAAGCCCTTTACTTTCTTGCACCGGTGTCACTTGCAAGAAGCAAACACAAGTCAATCCACGAAATAATACGAACTAGTCTCATGCTACAATAACATAGGCGAGCGGATATTGTCCCCTTTATTGCGTTGTATTGAGCAAAAATCGGGCCCTAACCGAAATTTATTGACACACTATTTATATAAATATTAATTAAGAACATTTGTTGTCCTGTCAAACAGTAATTAATAAACGTCAAAATAACCTAAGAGAACTTTGTTCCAAAAACTTTGGCTTTTAAAAAACTATATGCGACACTGTTTGTAATAATTGGAACATTAATCCTGAATTGTTATATTGAATGACACATCGGTGTCATTAAACATAACAACCCGGTTTTAATCCGTTTACGAGTTACGGTTGTTTGTGTCGTAAACATTAACAATCCGTTAGAGTTTATACGTCACAAACAGGTAATAGTTAATGGGGCGCAATGGCATCTCGTAAAAAAATATCTCATTCGTAATTGTTTCACAAATATAAGTAACCAGAATTAAAGGATTCATGCAACAAAATATTATACCAATTACCGTAAATCACAGTGGCATTTTCCGCCTCGCACGACCAATCCGCGGAACCAGCTTTCGCCGGCGGTTTTTCCGAACCGATACGACTTGACTTCACGAAAAGATTCTACACATTTCTTAAAGACCAGCAATCGTGTTGTAGGTGTCCATGAGCGGTAGTCAATTTCCATCAGTAAGCCTTCTCAATTTTTAATAGTAAATTTCCAACTAAGGAGTTATTACTGAACGCATTGCAAATCAATTAAGATGCTACAGACTTACTTGAAAGATCACATTATCTCGTTTCAACCACATGTTACCTTCTATAACATAACGAACCATTTTGGTTCTTGTAATAAGATAACGTTATCGATATCTCATAACGCAAAACAGATGCAATGCACGTCATTCAACTCACTCGTATACAATGATGTATTTACGTACAGACGTGATATTCAATACTTGGAGGCCGTTACACTATATATAGGACAATACAATGTGCATTATCAAATGTATAACTTACAAAATGCGTATATATAGCATGGATGTGGATGGATATAGAGGAAGGGGACGAGCAAAGTAACGATGGATGGATTGTGTGAAAGACGATAAACGATAAACGGTTAGAAAGAATGTTACTTGTGGGATGACATCTGACAGAGAAGTATGGAAGACATACTGCGCCGACTCCAAGTAAAATTGGGATAAGGGATAAGGATGACGATGACATGATATTATGTATATTATTTATTAATATACAAGAACATAAAATGGATACTTGTCACGTCAATAGTCTTAAACGGGTAAAAAATGCAAAGTGCAATTACAAGAAAAATGGTATAAGCAGCAAGAAGTGTCGCGGACGCAAGTTTCACACGCGCAGAGGGTGGCTTATTTCTCTTAATCTGTTGAGCGTCACTGCGAGGTCAGCTCCCAGGCCCGAGTCTTGCGGCTGTCGAGCGAGATTTAACGGATGCCCTAAGTGATTACCATCGCCCATAGAAATTTGCGCTGTGAGATATCAACATTCATTACATCACCAATACCCCACCGGCCACCAACCTTGGGAACTAAGATGTTATGTTCTTCGTGCCTATAATTACACTGGAGTCACCTGACAAACCAGAACACAACATTACGAAGTATTGCTGTTTGACAATAGATCTGGAGGTGCCAGACGGGCTTGCACAATGCCATCAATGCTACCATCGAGTTAAAGTTAGTAACGTATGATAGATTCACCAGTTTATCATTACAAAAAAAGGACGTCTCCTTCTATTTTATTTTTTTAAATATACCAATCCAACAAATGGTTATAGCTGATATTTAATGACAGCATTACATTTAAGTTATTAATCTATCGATTTAATGTCACTAGAAAACATATGACTATCGTTCGCTAGAACATTTGCTCGCTATGAGTCATAAATTCCCAAGCAACATGCCTGAGAATAGTTTTTTGAATATATTTCTACCAATATACATTCTAAGTATGGTTTTTTGTGAGCGCAAATATAAATTAAAACGAGGATCGATATCAGCCACTACAAAATGGGATATCCTCACTGCAATCGCAGGAAATATACTGGTATACGTTGTGTTCTATTTAACAATGTGCGAATTTACAGCTATTTTAACGAGTACCGTTGTATTCTATATATACCTCGTTATTTATACATTTTATGCCATGAACTATACTATTCACAGTGTTATGAATATAGTCAGGAGTACCTCCAATTTTGAAATCGTGCTGAAATTTCAAAAAGTTGACAATCACTTGTACGATTTTAACGATACGAGAATATTGAGATTCCTCGTGAGGTTCGCGTTGCTGTGTCTTATCGCCTATTATGGTTTACTGTTGTCCGTTAAACTGTTCATTGATCGTTTTTGGTTCTGGCCCAGATGTCTCTTCATATTTATTACAATTATTTTCGATATTGAATTGCTGTACACTTCCTTCGTCATTTACTTCTTGGCGAGAAAAGTTAAGTTATGGACCAAAAAGTTTCAATGCAAACATAGGTTTACAACAATTCAACACGTTGTCAGAGAAGACGTGATTACAAGAAATAAAGATGAATCTATGTTCTCAATTTTGAAAACGATACTGGACATTATTGCGGAATTGGAAAAATCTTCAAAATTGACGGTAATCTAACATTTCATTTAAATACTAGGTTCGCTTCATTTTGCGATATTTCTCATAAATTTCATAGCATTAGTTCGAATTTTAAAAATAATAAGTGATTTTTTAGATCTTTAGTCACATGACTATGGAATTCGTTCAATCACTGGCTTACATCCAAGTTTGTATCGAAGGCTTACAGAAAAATATGGTAAAGTGAAAATATTTTTTATTCCTTTTTAATATGATTTGCCAAATGATAAAGATGATAATGGTAATGATACCCTTTATATTAATAATAGCTTTGAACGGATTGCCTCCATTACATCTATGGCATATGTCTATGCCATAGTCAATCATATAATCACCTTTCAAATAAATTTTTGCACATGTACATGTTTTTTCAACATTCAAACAATTACAATATAATAAAGAAAAGAAATTCTAAAAATATCTTATCAGCACGTTTTACATTCCATTAGGTTCTTTTTATTTACATCTACGTCCAAAAACCTTTTTAAGGTTATTTTCTGCTAGACCGACAGCTTCTTGGACCAGTAAAGTTCCGTTTTAATTCAGTTTGCGGGAATTGAACCATTGAATTATCTTAAGGAGAAAGGGGTGCTTGTTTTGCTTAAGACGGGGCTGGACCATAATATGATTTCATTCAGACAAAGCTTTCCTAATACGTTTTAAAAGATTAGCATTTCTTCTATCTTTTTTCACTTAAAATTATTTTCATTAAATTTTACAGTTCGTTTTTCCATTTCACAGTTTAACTCCTTGACGCTCGCCAGTCACACTGTTGCAATCTTTACCTGGATAATAAAAGGAATACTCGTTGAAATTATTCTGTGTATTTGTTGTGAAGAGTTTTACTCAAGCATCAAGTTAGCTGAAGCAACGGCATTATCGATTTACATTGAAACTTATTCGTGTAAGTGAACTTCTTTGTAGTTTACTGGAAGTAGCAAAGCTTTTATGTTTCGGTGTGATCGCTCAAGAGATTAATGTGCATGATGACGTCAGACATCCAGTTTGATAAATGATTGCCCTCATATTGTAAGCCTGGTGCCTTTGTTTCACTAAACACCAGCAAACTATTTTATTCTTTATTTGAATCATTTCACTGATTATTTAAAACTACACGTTTTTAATAACTTAGATCAATTATTGTCAGTCAATTTTTAAATTACAATTTCAATTATGGAAAAATTCAAAAAAGCCAAATGCTCATTATCAATACAAATACTTCATTACTCACCTGGTGATGGGGTTTTGTGTAAGCCCGTCTTGGTAGGTATTATTGGTAGGTAGGTTACACTCTTCATATATACCGCTAGGTAGCAATACTAAATATGCTTTTTTTTATTTTTATTTATAGACTTTTTTCGTTAAAACGAATATGCCACTCTGTAAAATTAACAATAGAGTATTTAAAGTTAAATTAGTTAGTACTACTTATAATATTATGTTATTATTTCTATTATTAAGGCCGATCTTAACTACTTTTATTAATTAGAAGCTTTTTCTGTATTGGGATCAGCTAAAATGCAATTTAAGTATCCAACACAAGATTTTAATTGCGATTTAAATGACATATTTTGTCTATAGTCCTCGTTCCAAGAGCGTTGCAAGAGGTACAATTCGGGGATTTAACTTTTCTCATTAAGCGTGCGAACTTATTGAACGGAATATGTCCGGAACGTAGACGCTACTAAATATAGTTGTGTGAAGTTTTGAAGGGTGATTGAGTTAGAGTAACTAACACAAAGTACTTAACTTTCCTAGTTATCTTAGCTCCCAATGTTTGTTTGTTTATCTAAGCAAGTAACGTACATGTAGTTTAAGATATAAAATCTTCAAAATTTTGCTTTTTAGATAGACGTCGACAATTCGTGAAGAGATCTCTTCGTGTTATACAAATTCAATTCAAGAAGATTACTGCCTGCGGTCTGTTCACTGTGGACGCATCACTGTTACTTTATTTTATAACTGTGATTACAGATTACACAATTGTTTTGATACAATTTGCATTTCTAAATAATACTGATTAGATAACTTAATTGGATGAATAAAAAATACCCTTTCATTAGTACTTAGTATTAGTCATTTTTTAACTACAACAGTTTTTGAATGTGTGTTTTTACCGTGTCTTTCAAATAGTATTTTAATATATTTGCATGTACGATTAAACAATAAAAGGTGGATGTATTTTGCAAAATATTATAATGCACTGCTGTCGGTTTGATTAGTATTTATTTACGTATTAAATCGGAAATTTGTATTCGCTCTCGTTTGCTCCACTACCACTATAATGGAACAGCACGCTCCACATTTTGATATAAAATCTGAAGCGTTATGTATATAAACTTAGGATATTATTGATCTCTAACAAACTTTTGAATTATAAATGTTTATAATTATATATTAAAATAAGAGCTTAGCTTCTTAATTGTTTGCTTTGATGACCTCCGTGGTCGAGCATAGTGTACACCGGTTTTCGTGTGTACATTAGATTACCCATAGGTGTATGTGGTACCGTCGTCGATTTTCCATAACACAAGTGCTTTAGCTACTTGATTCTATAATAGCTCTTGTGATTCTCGCGATATAAATGAGAATCTCTTTCATATCGCTGAAAGGCCGATCTCTTGCAGGTATTTTTATGTCAGTGATAGACGTTATAAATTTTAAGCGATTCTTGAAGCTCAAATATATTTATATTGCATAACTGTATGTGCCCGTGACTTCGTGTGCGCTTGAATTTAACAAAAAAATGCCTATTGTTCAGTTCGCCGATTTTACTATAACATATTAATTCTGTATTTGGCAGCTTTTGTGATATTAAGTCGTTGGTGGGAGGAACCCGGCGTGACGGCTGCGTGAGGGCTGCACGCGGTACTGGATAGTATTTAGACATTTAATTTATGTATGATTCTCAAATAAAAGTAACCTAAGTAACTCCTTATTACATCAGCTGTCTGCCAGTGAAAGTCCCGTCAAAATCGGTCCTGCCGTTCCAGAGATTAACTGGAACAGACAGACAGACAGACAAAAATTGTAAAAAAATATATTTTGGTATATGTACCGTGTATACATGCATACGCATTTAGTAAGAAGCGGTTATTTTAATATAACAAACAGACGCTCCAATTTTATTATATGTATAGATATTTATACGTGCATAATGTTATCGCTTTTGGGTAGTTTATGTAGTTAAGTAAGATTTCAATTACCAGGTGCCTTGAACACATTTATATTACGATAGGCTTTAGTAAAATTGGATTCATTCGACGAATAATATTGTATATACGACATATAAAATTTTAGTGTGTGATATACAATCCGAATGTTATCCGATCGTTGTTTTAAAAAAAACTAGGTTGTAGGTATCGGATATATAGCTTTGTTTATTTATGTATATATTGTAAAAGTTATATTTTAAATAAATGTATTTAATATTACTATATAATTTGTTTAATTTTATAATCATAGCAAACACGCTCATCGCTAAAGGGTATTTATAGTAAGGCGTCGTCAATGCTCAAATATAATAAAAGGTGCGCTAATAATCATTTACACTTTCAATAACAATCGTATGATAAAATTTCATGGCGTAGCATTAGCATTAGCAGCCCGTAAATGTCCCACTGCTGGGCTAAAGGCCTCCTCTCCCTTTGAGGAGAAGGTTTGGAGCATTTTCCACCACGCTGCTCCAATGCGGGTTGGCGGAATACACATGTGGCAGAATTTCGGTGAAATTAGACACATGCAGGTTTCCTCACGATGTTTTCCTTCACCGCCGAGCACGAGATGAATTATAAACACAAATTAAGCACATGAAATTTCAGTGGTGCCTGCCTGGGTTTGAACCCGAAATCCTCGGTTAAGATGCACGCGTTCTAACCACTGGGCCATCTCGGCTCTTTCATGGCGTAAATTATACTAATTTATAAACTCACTAAGGAAAAATCGTGAGAAAACCTGCATGTTTTTATGTAATTCAATGTCCAATAAAGAAAAACTAATATTTTATCGCTTATCTATTTACTTTACATTTTATGTTAAATGTGACCACTGAGTGAAATGATTTGTCATCCAAGCTTTACTGTTATTTTTTTATCACTTTGTACTACGGGTAAGGTGTTGGGTTGTCTGGAAGAGACAGCTAATTAGCCATAAGTCCACCCATTGTACCTACATCATTTATATTATTTCTTTCTTCTTTTGTTTTTTATGTTTATTCCAAAAAAAACTATATTTTAAGTTACTGGTGTACAATAAATAATATTAACATTAATATCGCGTGTGTATCGTATATAAATAATCGATGTAGTGAGTAGATAATGGCGATATGTACTATGTTTTTGCTAAATTGTTTATACTTTTGTGCTGGTTTGCTCCGAGAAAGGGTAATCCGCCGATTTGATTGTAATGCAACAAATACCTACCTAATCGTATTTATGTAGGTGACGATTGACACCGCCGCGTGGCGTTTATTAACATGACTTATATTAACATTGAGTCCATATTATAATATATAACATAATATATACAAATATGAATTAAAAATAGTTATTGTATAAATTTTGATAGCGTGGTTAGGTGGCAAAAATGCTAGCAGCATTTCCCCGTTGAATCACAATTCCGATCCTCTCCGAACTAGTCCTCCTGTCACCAGTGGGGGCAATAAGGTGTTATAATTTCGATGAAGCTTTTAGCACTACTACTCCAAGGAGAAAGTGTTTCGACAGCAAATGGGACAAAAAAGTAATTTGACATAAGACGCGAATATTTAGATATTTTTTTTGCTTCAGCTTTTTCCGCAGCGGCACCGACTCCTAACTTGTCAACATATTTAGCGTTCCACACTTATATTAAATAGTATTAGTCATCGTTGTCATCAATAAACAACTAATAAATGACTTAAGTGCATTTTAAGTAATAGACTTATCACTTAACACAATAAAATCTAATTAATTTTATCGACAGTGTTCAGTCGCAAAAACATCAGCCATTATAAAACACGTGCAAACATGTTCGACAAAGATATAATGAGTATCTTTAAAAGTATTCACATGATAACCGTACCGTTTTGTATGAGAAAATTTAAATTGAATGGAAATAGCGTTTCGATAACCACAAAACGCGATATGGTCGCGGTTTTATTCGGAAATATAATAATGATATCTTTGCTCACCTGTACACTCATGACATTATTTCAATTATTGGGATCGACATTGATGTTGTATATTTATTACATGGCATATGCATTATATGCCATCAACCACGCCTTACATAGCATATCGAATATCGTTAAAAGCCAGGATCACGTCGATGTCATGACAAATCTTCAGCGTATCAATATCATCCTGTATAATATTCGAGAGATGAGAATTCTGAAAAACTTGGTTTGGTCACAAATTATGACACTGTTCATTCTGTACGCGCTTATTATATGTACTAAGATGTGCATAGATCCGCTTTGGTTTCATACGCGAGGACTATTTATATTACTAACTCTAATATTCGATTTAGAAATATTTTATATTGCGGATATTATTTATTTTTTGGGAATGAAAATCAATCGCTGGATTCCAATGATTCAAGACAAAAGATTTGGGAAGTTGTATTCAATCAAAGAAGATACGCATGAGGACGTTCTGTTGAAAGTATTCGAAAATATATTTGACACAATTATGATTATGGAAAAGACATCGAAATTAGCGGTAATTTAATGACCTATCTTGTTTCATTTCGTATATTGTTTATAATGATTGCTCATACTAAATCATGGATTTTGAGGACTGATTGATTAATTATTTGAGTGTATATTATATTAGCTGTAAAGCCGTGTTTAAATTTTTAATTTTGTCTTCGCGGTCTCTCTTTGTCGTTATCTTAGCCGCGGTCTTCTCGAAGATTCTAGAACCAGAAATAAATGGGTTTTTTTAAAGCATTGAGTATTATATAGGTATTTTAAAATGTTTAATTTATTAATTTACAGATTTTCAATCATTTCTCAATGGAATTCTTGCAATCATTGGCTTATATCAAAATATGGATTGAGTGGCTTCGGAATGAGACAGTAAGAAACATTTGGTCTAACTGAATATATTTTAACGATGAACCTTACTTATACCTAAATAAGTTTCATCGTAATTTTGTAGGTTATTATGACCGTTTGATAGTTATATTGTCATAATTGCAAAGATGTTTTTTATGGATGTTATTGCGTTTTGGAATTAAGCAAGGCCTTACTCTCTTAACCACAAGCAGTTACATCTTCTTGTATGCATAATGCATATGTGTGTACGACACATTCACGTTATTAATTTGAGTTGATACGAGAGAAGCCTTGAAGCACTTATGGGCTAAAGATTAATTACTGTTTTTTTATTTACTTTCTTAAATATATATTTCATTTAAGATCGATGATGTCATATTTACAACGCACACGGTGGGCGTAATCTTGTGGACAGTGAAAGGAATCGTAGTTGAAATAACTTTATGCGTTTGCTGCGAGAGCCTACACAACAGTGTGACATCAGCGAGGGTAGCAGCCATTTTACTTCTGAACGACTCGAAGTTTTGTAAGTGTAATGTAGATGTAAGGTCGATTTACCAATTGGATAAAGTGAATATTAGAACGCTTGCATCTTAACCGATGATTTCGGGTTCAAACCCAGGCAGGCACCACTGAATTTTCATGTGCTTAATTTGTGTTTATAATTCATCTCGTGCTCGGTGGTGAAGGAAAATATCGTGAGGAAATCTGCATGTGTCTAATTTCAAAGAAAACGCATGGGAGGAGTGTGGTGGAATATGCTTCAAACCTTCTCCTCAAAGGGAGAGGAGGCCTTAGCCCAGCAGTGGGAAATTTACAGGCTGCTAATGTATGTAAAATGTGATGTAAATATCAGCTCGCTGTGCACACTCCGTCTTCATGCCCGGCCATTTTATACATCCTCTTTTCCCGCGCTTTCGCGAAATGTGTCACTCGTAATGACAGATGCATAAATACACAGATAATATATATTTATATAAAATATAAATCTAATACTAATGAACATGACATTATAGATCGGCGTATACTACAGTAAGTATATGTTTAAAAGACAACTTACCGGTCCATTCGGAGATATTTTCGTATATTGATAACCCAGTGCGTTAGTTCCTGGTTATTCTTACAGTAGAATCTACATTCCTAACAGGTTGCCTTCAAATATGACGATTCAAAAGTACTTGTAAGCAGGGATATTATGGAAATGTTATTTCAGATCTGGATGTGGATACGGATACATGAATAATATTTTACCGTATACAGATACGATGACGGATACGAAATCATTTCGGATTATCCGATTGGTTCGAATACTTTCGGTGACGGATGTTAGATTATTAAGAAGTTGTTAAAGAAAAAAAAATACAAGATATATTTGGCTTTATTTGTAGGTTATTATTTAATATTAGGTATTTCGAGTTGATACAGTGCTATCACTGCAAAAACAACAATGTAATAAACGTTTACGGTTATGAAGCTCCATAGAACATAATAACCGACCGGAATACTTACTTGGTAGTAGGGCTTTGTGCATGCCGGTCTGGGTAGGTACCATCCACTCATCAGATATTCTACCGCCAAACAACAGTACTCAGTATTGTTGTGTTCCGGTTTGAAGGGTGAGTGAGCCAGTGTAACTACAGTAACAAGGGACATAACATCTTAGTTCCCAAGGTTGGTGGCGCATTGGTGATGTAAGGAATGGTTAATTTTTCTTACAGCGCCATTGTCTATGTCTATGTCTGTGGTGACCACTTACCATCAGATGGCCCATTTGCTCGTCCGCCTACCGATAACATAAAAATAAAGTATTTAGTAAGACATGTTAATCATTGTAATTAAAGTGAACGTATATCACTTTTTGAGTTTCGAATTTAATTTTACAGAATCGATCAACGGCTATTTGAACTTTAACGGTATTCGAAAATTTAATTAAAGAAATTTTCTTTGAAAACATGTTGTATTTAAAGTATAACGTAATATTTTTATTATATTTCAGATAATACGAAAAGATTCGCGAAGAAGGTGTTGAAAATAACAGCGATTCGTTACAAGAAGCTCAACGGTTTTGGTGTATTTGACGTAGACGCTATGTTGCTGCTACATTTCGCTGCTCTCCTGGCTAACTACACTGTTGTCATGCTTCAATTTGCGTTTACATAAAAAAAAAATGTTCATAATATTAGCCAAAATTAGATTAATTCCTTTTTTACAAAATGTGCAACACTTCTAATTCGATGTTGGAAATAGATTTTTATAAATAAACCAAAAAAAGTATTCAGAACAAAAAAAAGCATAATAATTACTTAAAGTAATTTATTTACAAGCATTATTCTGTAATAGTTATTTTACAGCAGTGTCAAATATACATATTTTTGCTTCAAGTTACGCACAGGCGTTAATTAGGCGATTAAAAAAAATTAAATACAATGCGTTTGAATTAAGAATAGAAAAGTCGATGACCCCAGATAACGGGGATCTGCCAAGCGTCATTCGAAAAGAGCTACTTGAAAAAAAAAAAAAATTGCACAGGCATAATTTTTTTTTTTATTATAAATTTAAAAAGGTGTTATACCTGTTATAATTATTTTTTTCACGATATGACGTGAGGACTGTCCTATTCTTATTTGAATCACATGAGAAGCACGTGTAGGTACTGTCACCAATCTCAAAAGGTGTTAGCACTAGTGAAACGCTTAGTTTACTTGTAATCATACCGCACAACTATTTATATCCTTAGTTTAAATCTATCTATATATTATCAATACTTATAAATTATATGAGACTAGTATCCACCCGCGTTGACGGCTGATTTTTTTTTTAAATTTAAATCACAACAATATGATGAATTGAACCAACAAGTAATCAGACAATTTATTTTCAACAGTCCATTTTTTTATTAAGATAGTTAGGACGCGAACCTCATATTAAATGTCAAATCAATATAAAATATAAATTTCTATACTATTTTTTTTTAACTATTTTTTTCTTAAAAAAAATAACGAGGCACACGATGGATCACTTCAAGCGCTTGTTATAATTTGTTACATAAGCCATATATTTTGTAACAAATGTTGTTATATAATGAAATATAAAAAAACTTAAGATATTGATATCTTGGATAAATTGTAACGATTTAAATTGTTCTGAATATTATGATTTTTGTTTAAGCAATTTGCTGTCGATTTTTGCGAGGCAATTAATAGCTCAGCAGCGACATAATTCAGTAGATTACTTATTTTTATCGAAGCTTGATATAAGTAAAGTAAAATCTGTTAAACATGGAATTCATATTGTCATGTAAATTCTCCTAAACTTGAAGTCTCACTGCAAAGCTCAACTACTTATTTAATATAATTTACTAAATCTTCTTCTAAACGCAATTGATATTTAGCTTAGCAGATTTCCCAGGCATTAAAAAACAACGTCGACTCGTTTATTAGTACAGATTATTAATTATTATTAAACGTAACGATGTGAAATTTGTTACACGACTTTGTTAAGTCTTCAAGCAATCAAATCACTTAGTACGTCGCTCCATTCGCCTGCTTCGGCAATTCCCTTTTCTCCTTTTTAGTTCTTAAATCATAGTAAATTTCTTCAAGCTGCCTATTCCTAGTTTCTGGTACAACAAAAATTACGTATAACGCGGTGATCAAGCACATCGCTCCGAAGAAGTAAAACGCTGCATATATTCCTATGGACTTTGATAAAGGTTTGAAGAATAAGAGCTGGAAGAAGTCAGCCACTGATGCTATTGCCATTGTAGTCGCCAATACTGTTCCACGGTACTGAAATCATAAAATTGGAGATCTATGTTTTTGATAATGTGATTCATATCGTTGAAGTGAGAATAAGCTTTTATCCCAGCAGTGGGACATTTACGGGCTGCTAATGAGAATAAGCTTATTAAAATTTAATTACTAAAAATAGAATGGTGATCATGATAAAAAGACAGTCGTTAATATATACTTCAAACTTAATGAAAGGTGATACGTCTTTGTTTAAGCTAGTCTAAGATCCATCCATCCACTTATTACTACCAAACAACAATACTTAAGATCATTGGCCGGTTTGAAGAGCGATTGAGCCAGTGTAGCTGGAGACACAAGAGATATAACATCTTAGTTCTAGGGCTTGGTGTCACATTGACGATGAAAGTAATGGCTTATCTTTCTTACGACACCTATGTTTGTCTATGGTCGGTGGATACATCACACCTTAAACTTATCTCATTACTTTACCTTAAAAGAGAAAGTCTCTCCAGCAATGATCACAGATATGGGCATCAGTCCAGCCGCGTCACAGAAGATGCACAGACATAGTGTCAACACAGGAATCCACGCTGGTACAGCGATGTTAATCTCATTGAGAAGGAACCAGGTGGCGAGAATACACATACTGATTCCAGATACGATGCATGTTATGAAAAGAAGAGGCTGAAAACAAACACGTAAACTTGAACCTAATACCAAAAAAAGGAAGAAATTTGAAGAGGAAAATAGGGAGGCAGTTCACGAGCAATCTAACTTGACTAGCCTAAAGTTAACTAGCCTTCATGTTGATTTCAACTTTTATATTCGACCGATGTGGGTTAACCTCTGTGTCTGACTTTATAAGCAAGACACTACATGCAAAAAATCTTTAGAAACTACATCATAATTTGTGATCAATATTTGAAACTACTAAAGTACTTTTATCAGAACTCATAAGATACATTTTAATCGGGAGTGAATTTGAGATATAAAGGAGACGTAATAAAAGTAGGTACATACCCGTCTACCGCACCTCTCAACGATACCAGAAGCCATGGTCGCACCACACAGTTGCACCACGCCCAAAACCATGGCCTGCTGATTTGGACTGAGAACAAGTCCTGTTACATCTGAGGCTAAAGAGAAGATGTCCCCAGCAAAATTCAAGACAGGTACAGCACCACATAACTCCCTAGCCAGAGCTGCTACTAGCGATATTTGGAAGGCTCTGAATAGTATCTTGTCAGTTACTGAAAAAGAATGATTAATTAAATCTTAATTAACATCAAGCGTCCATAGACATGGCTGTAATATTCATTACACCGAGAAAAAAAAATTAAAGGGAAAAAGTCCGCGAAGCAATTGCAGTTAAGATAATAAGGTATTACTCAAGTGGATGCACAAGCATAATGTAACGCAAATACAGACTCTATTTCGTCACTTTCATGATCGGCGAAGGCTTTACGTGCAGTCGGAGACTCAGGAGTGGTAACGCTGTCAACTTCAAAACTTACGCTATTAATTTTTTTTTATAGTAATTACTAATTCGAGGAGGAGTTCCATTTTTACTTTTAATATATCCATTCAAATTTGATATGAAATATGTTCATTCATGATAATACCTAGGTATTAACAGAAATCTAGACAAATTTTCATCACTTGCAGTACTTTCTTTTAAAGGTTTAATGAATACGCCAATTTGAGTTCGAATACATGACCTCGAGGTCTACATAAGCTGATCTTTATAAACTAGTTACAAGTCTAACGAGGCTTAAAATCTTGTCACTCGGTCAACTCAGATCGTTTGTATTGTAACAGTTCTAAAAGCTACTGCTAATTTTATAGAACATTACGAACAATTAAACCTACAATTAATCCGCATTTAACCCAGGTTGGAGAACATAAACAATATTTATAAAGTAGGTAATCAAGACCTCAGATTTCATTTATAATTAAAAAAAAAAACTCACCAATACAAAACATTACTGTTAACATACACGCGATTAAATCCGTTAAAGACTAGTTTTATTTCAATGTGTAATAATCGCGAAAATCTAAGACAACATTATACTTACAAATATTTTTCATGAGATATTTTCCTTTTCCTTCATCATTTTTCTGTTCTCTTTTAATTGTGTTTATTTCTTCCTGTATTAAAGCATCATTCGACTTTCTAGAACGGAGCCAAACCAGAGCTTTTGTCGCTTCCTAAGCATAAATATATTTTAGTTTATTTAAGTTGGTTCTTTCAATAAAATTGTCATTTTACGAGATTAAATTAAACGTTCAACTATTACTGGTTTAGAAGATTCAACAAAGTAATAACTCCAGCTACTCGTTTTCTCAAATTAAATAATAATAATGATAATTAATATATGTCAATTATACTATTCAGATATTTTTTAAATATACTAAATTTAAATCAAAGAACTTTGTCATATATGTCAACAATTTGCTACCAAATCTTCGTAGGAAAATGTATTTAAAGAGAAATGCCCGTAATACAATAATTCCTTATGTAGTATTTTCTCTCTTCTTATCACTTTTAAATCGTCATTATTCAGAAATATTTTAAACTTACCAATTGCACGTTTCAATTATTTTATATTATTAATAATGCAATAGTTATTTGTAAATGGTGAAGTCTTCAATGGTTACTAGTAAAAGCTTTCCATTTGGGCTCTTCAATTAGTTACAGGAATCAAAAATGTAGAAATTAATATATACATATAAATCTTTTAAAATTATTTAAATCAAATTATTATTACCTGATCTTTTTCTTTTTTGATAAGAAATGAAGGTGACTCCGGCATTATTAGAAAAACCACGAAATGTATCAAAGGTACTGCAAGGAACACAATCAGGATGACCTCATAACTCAGCATATCTCCTATAATGTACGCAGAAAGACTGCCTGTAGTGAAAAATAGAGCACCCTGAAATATTAGAAGAATATCATAAATATTAACCCTGCTGCATATTTGGACAATAAGGCTATTGTTAATGTAGGTTATAAACTTATACTAATTATGAACGAAATGAAATAAAAAAATCATAATGCAACAAATTATCAGAAGCTCTTGCAGATCCAATCTATGAAATCTTGATCTCAATATATGAAATACAATAAACTATAATTTCATAATTTGTAGCAGTACAAGCTTGTTATTAGAATGTGACTAGTTAGGCAAGCAAGCAAACGTATAACAGACGAGCAAATTGACAGCATGCATAAAGATGGTATCTAAGATGCTACGCCAATCGACCAAGCTAAGAAAAAATACCATACAAGCGTGATCCTTACAGTCTAAATTAGACACATGCTGGTTTCCCCACGATGTTTTCCTTCACCGCTGAGCACGATATGAATTATAAAAATTTGCTTGCCTGGGGTTGAACCCGCAACCATAGACTAATATGCAAGCGTTCTGAACACTGGGCAAAATTAATTTGATTGTGTTGTTACCTTTCCAAAGCCTATTGATTATACAGAACATGTTCTCTCGGTGACGACGTCTAATATTCTTACCCAACAACCTAAGGCCCCTCTGATGTTATCGTCGCTGATCTCCTTTATATAGGTGGGACAAGTAACGCAGCTTCCAGCCATCACGATACCAACTAAGATCCTCGCAACAATAAACACCCATATGTTCATGGAGCACAGCTTGAGGATCCAGATTATCTAGAAAAAGAACAGGTAAAATTAACAAAGACAATAAATAAATTCCCAGATTTAGGACTGAGATGCCACGGACATAAGAACAACTAAGGAATCCCAATTACTAAATAAAACGAGGTATTTTTTTACACCCGATTACTATACTGTTGATGGTTGGATGTTAAAAGATATTTCTTTTTTAAGATATTGGTAGGCGGACGAGCGACGGCTACCGGGTGGTAAGTGGTCACAACCGTCTATAGACAATGGTGCTGTAAGAAATATTAATCATTCCTACTAATGCGCAACCAACCTTGGGAACTAACATGTTAGAAGATAAGGGAAGATCTGAGCACTGCCATTTGGCGGTAAAATATATGATGAGTGAGTGGTACCTACTCAGACGGGCTTGCACAAATCCCTACCACCAAGTGACGTTTAAGGACGCCTTTTACATTCAAGCCTCTGTCTTATTCAATAATTCCATTTCATAATATAATTATTTCGTGACTGATTTCTACGAAAGCGGCCAATCTAAAAAAACTATATATATATTCAGGACATTCTCACTTTTGATCAACATTTTGCAATTGAGGCACAAGAGTGTAATCCGTGCACCTAAACTTTCGTCTTTCCACACAATGGAAATGTTCAGATCAAAACAAATTACGCGATTGAATAAACGTTGGACGTTTACGTAAGAAACAATAGCTTCACTTACCGCATTAATTGCTGACATAAATAGGAGGGCGTTTTTTCTCCCATATTTATCCCCTAACCATGCTACGAGGTACGTTCCTGGAACACAGATCAGATATGGCAAAGAGGCCATCCAGGAAATCTGTAAATGCGATTAGTCTTTATTAATATTTGCGTAATATCTATAATGGTGCCTTTAAATGCCCATCTAAGATGCAACCATCTTTGGATTACTATATTACTCTATTTCAGTTTAATTTTAAATGTTAAATCAATGTTTTTACACAAAGGATATTACAGCTTCGATCTAATGGGATCTCATGGATGAGATTGGTTATTTCATGTTTCCGATTTGTTAATGTATTTCGAGCGAGGCGATAGTAAAACGATTATTGCCATTTTTTTGCCAAATTTTCATAGCGAGGTTTCTACACATGAGCACCGAGGTCGTGCCGTGAAAGCTATTCAAATTTTGATCAGTTAATATTGAAAAATATTCCGACCAAAAATGCTGTGTTTGACCAGCTGATGTTCCACTGCAGGCCTAAGGCATTTTCTACAGTTGAGGAGAAGGCCTCATTTTTTGTGAAGGTTCTTTAACCTGTAGTTACCTTGAGTCTCGTGGAAACACATATGATATAGCAAAGAAAATTTTTTTTAATTCACCCCTTAAAGGGGCAAATTTGTCCGACGGTTTGTGTGCTATAGGTAAAGTGTTATAAATTTTACGCGGGTAACGCAGGTGTAGCTAGTAATTGATAAATAATAAAAGGAAACCTTGAAATAAAATATACCAATAAAATTATTATGGGTTTGGAATTTGTCTCGATTTTGTCACGTATATTGGTAACAGTTACACGTGTAGGATACAGTCAACAAGCTAAATATTATGTGTATTCGAAATAAACCACTCTTTGGATAATCAAATTGTAGGGAATTGTATGGAATGTTGGTCACATATTGTGCTTAAGTAGGTGCAGTGCTAAATTCCACCGTAGCACCATCCCTCGACACTGCAAAAAATGCCGCCCCATTAACGAAATGATGCATAAAGTGTATTAATTTAAATTCGCGATTTTTATTATTATTCGTATTTCAAAAGATAAGAAAATCATTTTCGATAACGCGAAGAATTTTTTTTCATCCTCTTAATTCTGCCGCCCAGGGCAAAGTGCCCCTAGTGTACATCCACTGCGGAGTATATACCTAATTGGTGTTTATAAACGAATTCTATCTCGGCGGTGAGGAAAAACATCGTGAGGAAACAATATGTCATTACATTATTAATCTACCAAATGTGTATCCAAAAACAGTAACAAAACAGTTAAGTTAATAATACTTAAAATGAAACAAAAAATATTATAAAAGAAAAAAATATATATTTAAATTATACTTCAAAACAACAAACGACAGAGTCACGTTACATAGCATGTAAATATAAAATAGTCGCTTTAAATATAAGTACCTAACGCGATAAATATACTCACTTCGTTGTCGGTGAGAGGCACGCCCTTTGGAGACTTCTCTGACTGTAAGAGAACCGTCATCGGAGACATCCATCCTATACAGGTTCCGTACCCGTATATTGGTATGCAAACTGCAAAAAACTTGTAAGCATTCATTCAAATTCAACGTCGAAACTATGTAATACTACTTTTTTAAATATGTCTGTGCTAAAGGATTTTATAGTATAGGAAGGCAGATGAGCAAATGAGCCACCTGATGGTAAGTGGTCACCACCCAAAGACATTGGCTCTGTTTGAAATATTAACCATTCCTTATATCGCCGATGCGTCACCAACCTTGGGAACTAAGATGTTATGTCCCTTGTGCCTGTAGTTACACTATTGACTAAAACATAACCAAGATGAAGAGTTTTCTTCATTCCAAATTTAATAACACACGGTCCATCGGTTTGCCCTTGAAAGAACAACAGACAGACAAAGTTTAGTTTCGTATTTATAATATTAGTATAGATTATATTTAAAACAAATCATAGAAAAGCAAACACCATTAGTCTTTATTAGATAGACATAAATATGTTCACTCACAAGGAATAAGGAATCCTCGTTACATTAAATTATCGGCTTGCATTGGTATGAGTGACGTTCGTGTTTATATGTATAGTCAATATATCTTAGTGTGTGTCAGGTGACAATTAATAGTCAGAATTAAAACAGTATAAAAATACAGATTAGATTATATTTGTTAAAGTACGCGTGGAATAATTTAAGGTTCGTAAGTAAACAGATGTATTCCATTGTTATGTGTGTTCATCTCCTAAATAAACGTTTACGAAAAATCTAATTCAACAGTTTCCCCATTAGAATCTATATAAATTGAATAATAGCAACAAAAAACGTATCGACCACGGGGCCTCGTTGCGCACGCGCAACTAATATGTTATATTGCACATGCGCGCTGAACTCTTCGAACGCGGCGATATTTTCGATTCCTTCGCGCGAAATTCGTTCACGAATCGTCCTGATAAGTCATTGTAAATTTTCAAACATACCATGTAGGTAACAGGTACCTGTTATTATACTAAACTAAATAAAATCGTAACATCATATGTGACCTCATGACCATGAACAGACCATCTGTTCATACAGATAACATTTCGTGTTAGGTAACTACTAACAACAAATATCAAAAACGCTATAATTTAAAAATTAAAATTATAAAAGTTAACACATTATATATTATTATTTAATTTAAATACTGAAAATACAAGTATGTTCTGATTGTATTTTCAACATTTATTCATCATCATCCTCCTGCCCTTATCCCACTTTTACTTGGGATCGGCGCAGCATGTCTTCTTCTTCCATACTTCTTTGTCGGACGTCACCTCACAAGTGTTATTCTTTCTAACCATATCATCTTTCACACAATCCATCCATCGTTTCTTTGGTCGTCCCCTACCTCTATATCCATCCACATCCATTCTCAAAACCTTTATCACAACATGGTCCTCATTCCACCGCATAACATGCCCATATCATGACAGCCAGTTTCCACATAGCTTCTTGGTTACCGGTGCCACTTTCAAACTTCCTCTTATGTACTCATTCCTTACTCTATTAGCGTAACACCACACATTCCTCTCAGCATTCTCATCTCCGCCACGTGACGTGCAATTGTCTTTCAGTCATCATTTTTAGTATTTATTATATTATATTATATAATAGAATCATTTAAATGATACGGTCCATATGTGTGTACCTTTTCATAATAAATATGCAAATTACAAAACAAAAATAAAACTGTATTATTGGAAATTGTCTTCATTTTTCATCACACTTTTAGAAATAAAAAAAAAATGGTAAATATTTTAAAATTTAAATTAAATTTAACTAACTGAAAAAGTGGATTCAAGTTGTAAGGATTAAATAAAAATAAGGTTAAAAATTAAAACTTGACAACGGTAAAAAATGCTTTCTGAAAAGTAGAATAAAATATTTTTTTCAGAAATTCACACCCACTATTTATCTTATATTTCTAATTAAACATATTATTATATATTATATTTTATATTTTTCAAATATTATATATTTATATCTTTTATAAACATTCTTTCATCATTTAAATGTTCAATCCTTTTTTTAATTTCACATATAATAATATAATAGAACATCAAGTACTTACTTAAGAAAGCGCAAATAATCTGATTCACTTGACTGCCTTCCCGGAATACATTGTAGAATATTCTCTTCATACCTAGAAATTAAAAAAAAAAAAAAAACAAAATAACAATAACCGATATCTCCAAGCGATCGTCGCTCACTAAACAATTTACAAGTTACAATTGTAGTGCATGAAATCGTAAACTTTTTAATCGCACACAACATAATTGTAATAAAAAATTGATCGTTTGTCCGTTATTTTGGAATTTAACGTCATAATTGAAAAAGACCTGATCGACTGATACTAGTTCTAAAGAAACGAGGTTCTGTTCTGTTCATCTGGCTCCAATAGCAGGAGGAGAAAATATTAATAAAAAACTTTGACCTTGAATCGAAATGATACCATTGGTCGAAATCGAACAAATCTTTAGTATCAATGGACCAGGCGTCAGTGTGAGTGTGAGTAGAGAATAGGAGACGTGAATCTTAACCGATAATTCCGAGTTCGAACCAGGGTAAGCACCGTAGCTCATAAGTCATCTAGTGCTCGGCGGTGTAGGACAAATTGGTGAGAAAATCTGCATGTGGCAGATAAAAATCTGTATGTATCCCCAAAACCAAATTGGAACATCGTGCAGGAGAAAGCGGCAAGCAATGACATATTAACATGGTATTACTATCCATTGTGTAGTCGTGAAAAATTGTAAAGTGGTTTAGTTTAATATTATAAATAAAAATATCTTATATTAATAGCGTAAGAAGATTTTCGTCCCAGTGATTATGGGACGATGGCTGCACATAAAATGTCGTTTATGGTCTCATTTTGAAGAGCTCTAGCCATAGATGTGCAGAAAAATAAGAAGAGAGAGGACAAAGTTACTGGCCGGTTAGACTATAAAAGAAAACAAATGAAAAACTCGTGAACCATTACGATATATGCCAAATGTAGGTGAATGCCTTGCAGCTTACATTATTATTTTAAAATAAAATCCATCATAGGTTTTAAAATTTCTAAAAAATCTATTGAATACCCGAAGTTTTGCGTGCGACCCACTAGTAGGAACTAATTAATCCAGAAGTGCATTTGTAGCAACTAAATCGTATGGTATATGGTAAGACTAAGATTCGTTTATCCCAACTACTCGTACCATTGAAATATATCATAGGAAGCTATACGCGTTGAGATGTCACCGCTTCCTGTCAGGAAATTAATGTCAAGGGTCAGGGAGGGATCGGAAAAAGCAGATACGAACAAACGACGAACAATATTTTTCACTTTGTAATTATCGATGTGTCCCTTGCAATTGAAACATTTGAACTTTGATACTAGTGCAAAACATTGTTTAAAGATTTAAGACACCGTGTTATACCTTCAAAAGTAAAGGGGTTTGTTTATTTTCCAGATAACCGGAATGAAAATATGTTCTCGACACCTTTTTATGTAGTTACGATTGTTACTGATTTTTATTTGTTTAAATTCAATCAAAAGTCAAAGTCAAAAATCTTTATTCAATATAGAAGTGTTTGCACTTGCTTATTGATTGTCAAAAATCTACCACCGGTTCGGAATTTAGCACCTGAGAAGAACCGGCGAAAGAAACTCAGCGGGATATATTTTTTTTATTTTTTTTTAACCATTTTCCATGTAGGTACAATGATAAGTATATTTTAGTTGTTTGAAACAGCCTGGAGGCGATCATTTCATTCCCAAGGTGTGCAGTCAACTAAAAAGTCATTAGTGTTGTAATATCCTTTAGCACACAAACGCTCTTTAACGACTCATTTGAATTTTATAATTGAATAATTTTGAACGTTTTCTGGGATCCTGTTGTAAAAACGTATACATTGCCCCAAAAAAGAGTTACTAACCCTGTGTAATCGGGTACTTGGAGTAACAAGTTTATTCTTGTTCCTAGTGTTAATAGAATGTACGTCACAATTTCTGGGAAAATCATTTATGTTTTTGCGTACATACATAACATTATCAAAAACAAATTGAGAAGCGACAGTCATTATTTTAATTTCTTTAAATTTACCTCTTAACGAATCTTTTGGGACCAGGTTATAAATTGCACGAATAGCCCTCTTCTGCAGTACAAAAATAGTATTAATGTCAGCTGCATTATCCCAGAGTAGGATGCCATACGACATTATACTATGGAAATAACTGAAGTACACAAGGCGTGCCGTATCCACATCAGTCAAAAGTCTATTTTTTTTTACCGCATAGGCTGCAGAGCTAAGTCTATTCGCCAATTTATTTATATGGGGGCCCCATTGGAGCTTACAGTTTATTGTCATACCAAGGAACTCTGTTGATTCTAAAACATCTAATGCTTCCCCGTTTAAACGTACACTCGTTTTGACACATCTTACATTGGGAGTAGTGATAGTTTTACTATTTAACATTAAATTATTAACACTAAACCAATTTACTATTTCAGAGAGAGTATTGTTCAAATGTTTACTTTCTTACTACTTTCACTACTATGTTTCAAAATAATTTCAATTAATACCGCATTGACGTGATATTTTATACTTTTCAGAAGACTATAAGCTAAATACATGATTGCACGACTTTTATGCTAACGGCTCTACATGCCTTCCCATGTTGGCCCTCGGAAATTCAATGATTACATGAGTCTCAAGAAAAATAAAATTGATAATGCTTGTCTTGTCAACACACATTGGTCACAGTTTATATAAAAAGCATCTCAAGTTTTCAACTAAATTTATAAATTGTCGTGAATTTGTCGTGATTTGGTGACTTGGTGACTTTCTCCAGAATTAATTCAAGCTTTGACATTACCGACTATTTTGTTGGGAACCGTTGATAGCTGTTCGCATAAATTTTTGTATTTCTTGTAAAACGAATTAACCGCGTCTTTCGATGACATTGAATTCATTAGTCGATAACTATGGACGAATTAGCATAGAGATAAGAAAATTACATGTCGTTTTTAGTTGAGATAATTTATTTATTTTCTTGTTACTAGGGTGATATTTGATAATGGTATATATTGTTATTTCAAGCTAAAAGGTAAAATCCAAAACCCGCAATGTATTAACCGTACAGAGTACAGGCGTACAATCTGAGTAGAGAAGTATCGAATATAGATTAATTCAAGTTCTTAAGTTTCTGTCTTATCTGACTATGTCTACATTCTAATGTCTAGGAGCGTAAATATGTTGGTCCCGTTCTTATGTATAATAATTTACAATTGCATTGTATTCGAAATTCAAATACTCTTAAAAAATCTTTACGGAAATACCATACCAAATTGGCAATTATAATGTTAGCTCAACCAAGTTTGAACCCATAACACTTGGCTGGAACTGACATCATCTAAATGTTGATTAATTATATTGATGACAATTTTTTTGTTTGTCATATAGCAAATTCAAGTATTTTATATATTTAGTAACTATTTATAATATGTAGATTGTAGGCAGACGAGGATCTGCCACCGCTTATTTGACACTATAAGAACTATCGACGATTCTTTACAACGCCATCGCAGCAAAGATATTCCTATCATTGTTTCTATACCAACCATCAGGTGCCCTTAATTATACATATCAAGATAAAAAGGATAAATTCCTTTAAACCGAAATAAAGAAGTCAAAGTCAAAAATCTCTATTCAATATAGAAGTGTTTACACTTGCTTATTGATAGTCAAAAATCTACCACCGGTTCGGAATTTAGCTCCTCGGACCTGAGAAGAACCGGCGAAATAAACTCTTTTTTTACCATTTTGCATGTACAATGATAATTATATTTTAGTTATTTGAAACAGCCTGTACAGTACAAAGTTTTGCTACATAGCGGTAGCATCGCTGCTGAATGAGTTTTCTTAGTATTAGGAACATAACTATTAAAAAAGTAGCAAAATTATCAATTTCTAAATCTCATTTGTCTTTCATCAGTTTTTCGCAGTACACCAGAAGGATACTCCTCATATATTCATTCTATGTGTAGGTATAAGTAAGGTATATACCGAAGGAGTCTGTAATAATAATAATAGGTATATCTAATCAGTAGTTAAATAAAACAATACAACGTAGACGATCTTATAATCTTACTGATTTTAAAATCGGAATAGGTCAAATGTCTCAGGCATGAGGTAACTTATCATGGCAAATTAATATAAATTAAAGCACTTTTAAATCATTATGTATACGGAATTAATTTTAATGTAAAGCTAACATTGCTCCGAAATCTAGATTATTGACAGACTTGGCAAAAAAGTCAATAGTTATTCTTGTTCCAAACAAAATACGATATCAACTCTGCAAAATTTTCCCTCTCCTGTATAAGTACTCTACGATTGTTATATACAAATCACTTCCGCGCGAAGCGTGGACAAATCGCTGGTTACGATGAAGTTTATGTAATCATTTGAATTTATAGTCACGGGATGTCACTTACACCAAGCGATTTTATGTAAAACGATCACTTATAGTCTCTGACTTGGCGATATTTCAAGGTAAGTATTCATCATTCAATACATATTACAGCCTACAGATTTCTTTCACGTGTCAGCCTTCAGTTTTCACCTTAATCGTTTTCGCTTCGTTCGCTTTTCTATACGGAAGTTTAAAATTCGTGGAACGAAGCTCTTTGACGCGGCTTACAGTAGATTGAATTAGCAGAAACGTCACGTAAGGATAAAGCGTTATGTCCGACTAGTCGACCTCTCTCTCTCACTTTCTGATGGTCTCTTTCTATTAAATACGGCTTAATATAACATAAACTCAAGTTTTGTTATTGTTTCAAACGGAGCGCCCCATGACACATTTTTTTCTATAAAAAAAAAATACTAAAACAGTATCCAATATCCTAATGGATAAAGATTATCAATTTTGATTTCTATTTATTCATTTTAGAAGGTAGAAATAAAGTAAGTTAACGGGATGTAATTCAGGTAACGTATGTGATGCCCAAGTATCAATTATTTTAATTATGCAATTGTCATGTCACAGTATATTATCGTGTGTGATAGATGACATGAATTACAATCGAAGTAACAATACATTTCAGGTAAACATGATCATATTCATGAATTATTTATTTTTAAGTATATTTACATTATATTTAACGACTACTCACTTTCAAAGAAATTTTCAATACACTTATGTAATACCAATTTTATTATTCGTAAGATCTTAATCTTGAATACGCTAAATTCAAGAACGAATACATTGGTTAATAAAAAAAGGTTTCTGCGAACAATTGAAAAAACAGCAATACAAAATACTAGTATTAGTATTGGCACTGGCATTTGCACCAGCATTGGCAGTGGACCTTGTCATCAACCTAGCGGTGCACTACCAATAACATAACCACGGCCACAATATTAGTATGAGCACTATAACTAATGGTATGGGAACTAGGATCCGAATATCATGGGGACAGACACGAGTACAAGCACAGCAACTTCCATAATTACTAGATTTGTATCATAGCAAATGAGTTCTACTTACCCAAACTTGCCAACCAGTAATATTTATAACGTTATCTTAGCCCTATCTTCATTCTTGACGGCAAAACTCACTCGCATCACTAGAGAACGACTGATCACATAACATCAACATTAACAGCCCGTAAATTTCCCAAATTTGGGCTAAGCCATCTCTCACTTTGAGGAAAAGGTTTGGGGCATATTGCACGACGCTTTTCCAATGAGGTTGGTAGATACACAAGTGGCAGAATTTTGTCGAAATTAGACACATACAGGTTTCCTCACGATGTTTTCCTTCTCCGCCGAGCACGAGATGAATAATAAACACAGATTCGAACGACTGATCCGATTAGTTTAATGTGATAGTTGTTATTTTTTTTTAGTAATCGTAATATTTCCTCGAATAAGGTCTTTAAGAGGAGAACAATTGGAAAAGTTTCTTGTAAAGTAGGTTGTACCTATGTATTTCTTTTTCTATTTTCATTATTCTTATTAAATATTAAAATAATAGTATCTACTACTCCTCTCCGACTAATTATCTTCAATAACAATCCGAAATAAAGAATATTTTATTTATAAAACACACATAGAGATACAGAATAAATATGCTTTGATAAAATGAAAAATATTTAGTTTCATGACCGGCCAAGCAGAAAGTGCGTTATCGGAACGCCTATTTCTAAAACGAGGTGAGAATTTTAGATATCTTCTATAAGCACCCAATTGAGAATTTTGACACAGACAGATCAGGCGATAGACATTTCTAAGAATATTTTTTGTTCTGTTTATTTCTTATCTGCCATCCCGTATCATTATCACATCGATTAAGTACAATTTCATGCATCTATTTTCGGAAAGCATAAACGTATCTAATACTATAAAAAGCGAGCGTAACCGCGTACGACAACTAGTGGTACAATAAATATTATCTTATATATCAATAGCGCCGAGATGGCCCAGTGGTTAGAACGCGTGCATCTTAACCGATGATTTCGGGTTCAAACCCAGGCAGGCACCACTGAATTTTCATGTGCTTAATTTGTGTTTATAATTCATCTCGTGCTCAGCGGTGAAGGAAAACATCGTGAGGAAACTTGCATGTGTCTAATTTCAACGAAATTCTGCCACATGTGTATTCCGCCAACCCGCATTGGAGCAGCGTGGTGGAATATGCTCCAAACCTTCTCCTCAAAGGAGAGGAGGCTTTTAGCCCAGCAGTGGGAAAATTTACAGGCTGCTAATGCAAAAAAAAAATGCAATAGCGTAAGCCGATTTTTGTCCCAGTGATTATGGGAGGCACATAAAAATAGGTTATGGAGCTCCTACTATGAAGAGCTCCAGCCGTGGAACTGCAGAAAAATAAAGAGAATTCTTGATTGCAATTTATTAAATTGTTATGATATTGTCTTAATTTTAGAGAACGGAAAAAAAGTTACTGGAAACGTAGATAACTGCGTTATGACGGTAATAAAAAAAATATGTAATAAAATGTCAAAGTCAAAAGTCAAAAATCTTTATTAAATATAGAAGTGTTTACACTTGCTTATTGATAGTCAAAAATCTACCACCGGTTCGGAATTTAGCACCTCGGACCTGAGAAGAACCGGCGAAAGAAACTCAGCGGGATATACTCGTATATTTTTTTTTTTACCATTTTGCTTGTACAATGGTAATTATATTAAAGTTATTTGAAACAACCTGGATATAATAACTAATAAAATGAAATAACAACAATATTGTCAGAGGTTTCGTAATTTGTAAAAATATGTTGAATAAATTAGAAGTTTCGCGTGCGACCATAATAACTTAATTGATAGCTCTCGACCATAATGTCGGCATGTTTATTTGAAAACGGATGGGGTTAATTTATTGTGTATTGTCATGTAATATGCATAGTATGTACCTGGGCGACCGAGTTCCGCTCGGTTCTAAAAGTTAGTTAGAAAGAAATATCGTTATTTTAAGAAATTATATTATTTCAGGAAAGAAACCTACTTAAATTTAAATTGTAAAGGAAAACTTTATCTTAATACACAGACAAACTATTGGAGCCATTTTCGTAACTATATATAAATACAAGTAATAATTTAATGTATAAATGTGTTTGTACTTGTAATTAATTTAACATTTTTTTAAATCGGTAGGCGGACGGGGGTACAGCTGGTATTTTTGTTGGTATTCCGGTGTACTAGGACGCACTAGTGTCGTCCTGGGCACCGATGGGACCCACATACGCTGCCCCCCCCCCCAAACTTCAAGTGCGTTCAAAACGCGTAATGCGTTTTTCCAGCGAGAAAAAAAGGCGCACGGGGTTTTTTAAGAAATATTAACCCATCCTTACATCATCAAAGAGCCTGCCTATAGTTCACTGAATCGCTCGTCCTTAAACCGGAACACAACATACATATTGATGTTTGGCCGTAGAATGGATGGTGTACAGTACGTAGCCTAGACATTGCACATTTGCCGCCAAGCAGCTACTAGTTACTACTGTTGTATTAATAACAACGGACATTAACATCCTAGTAACCTAGGTTTTTTGGCGCGTTCGTAACGCTTAATATTTATTACCCAATGTCTATGATCGGTGGTGAGTGCTTACCATCAGATGAACCAATCGCTACTCCACCAGAAGTAAAGAGAAGAATAATAATAATATTAATGTTTAGCACGTTAAACGGTTTTTAGTTTTGTTCATCTAGAGATCATCTTCCAAGCTGACAATATGATTCCCTATTGCGAGAAAATACATTGAATTAGTCTTTTCAAACATTAGTTCGGTCTACATTTGAAGTAAAAAAAACCTATCTTCATTTCGTCTCTTAATAATAAAAAAAAACATACGCTTATGTCGAGGAAGTAACGGGGCAAGGTACTCTGCATCTTCAGTATGAAACATTGTTACCCGACGGACACACACTCGTTATGATTCTGACTAGTGATGGCAACGAATTGTCGTATCCCGTATATTTATACGGGTATATTTATTCGTTGAGTATACTGTCTCTTAAAAAAATGAATTAATTTATCATTATATTCAATTACTTGTATACATATAATAAAATTGGACGGTCTGTTTCTAATATTAAAATAACCGCTTTTTACTAAAAGCAGATGTATGTATACACGGTACAATTACCAAATAAATATTTTTCAATTTTTGTCTGTCTCTCTGTATGTTTGTTTGTTCCGCTGAAGTTATAAGGAGTTAGTTAGGCTACAACAATAACTTTTTTGTTAACTTCAAACGCGCACGAAGTCGCGGGCACAGCTACTCATAAATAAGATATCACAATGATATGGACAGCACTGTTGTGATATACAAAAAAATATAATCATACTATAAATATACCTTGAATTTTTAACTATTTCTGCAAGTAATGTTCAAGAAACAACACGATATTTTATGTTACTTTCGTTTCGTGAAACTTGCAGAGATGTCCAATATAAAACAAAACTGTTATAGGAAAAGTCACAACATACATATCAATTAATCGCACGGTACCTTCTTTTCGAATACACTTGAAAACACACTGAGCAAATTATATTATTAACAACTTAAATCTATACGAACGTTGATACAAAGATCATTTCTTATTGATTTATAATTAAAAAAGTTTAAAATTATATGAATTTCAATTCATAATTCAGATTGTTATTGTTTTGTTCTACATCAATCTCGTAACCACGGGATTAATGTACTGTCCCCTCACTAGTTATTCCTTAGTTTCTATCTTATGTCAAAGAACAAAGGTTACAGATTACAACAATCGAAACGAAAACGTTATTGTTCTCATAAAAAAAGATTATTGCAAGCAAACAAATAGTTTTATTGCTATTTTATTTATCGCGTAAAATACACTACTTTCAGCCGGTGAGAAATACGTGACTATATATTTAAATTTGAATAATTACTGTTTAACAATTTATATAGAACGCCTGATAAATAAATTTAAATTAACATTAAAGTAGAATTGCTAAAAAAATATGACAGGCGTTACATAAATCAAATTAAGTCAAACTTGTAATAGCGATTCGGATTCGTTTATTAGTTGATTCAACATAGGAGATTCTTACCATTTGTTATTAGCCTCTAAGGTTTGGGAAGTAGTCAACTCATAAGATAGTTCTTTCTAAGTTATGAAATGATAAATAAAAAAAAACTAAAACTCCTTCAATACAAAAGAATCCTATAAGATGATGTTTCAAAAAACGGTACGATTTTTTTACCTACTTATCAACAAAAGATAATATATTTCGTGTGACGTTGCTTTTGTTTTCTTATAATTATGACACGTTGAAATTAATTAAGAACATTCGAAAATAATTTGAAATTAACTATTGTTATTAAAAATACTGGGTGAATTAAAACTATAAAAAGTAAATTTCAATATTTTTTTATAAAACTGTATATAATAGAAAGAGATAGAGTGAGAAAGAAAGAGAGAGAGAAAAGTCGACTGGTCGGGCATAACGCTTTTTACCTACGTGAAGTTTTCTGCCAGTTTACTCTACTGTAAACCGCGGAAAAAAACTTCGTTTCAATAAAACTCTAATAAGTAAGTCATTCTTGATATAACTTACCGTTTTGTTTAAACTCAACATTGGCCATCATCACTAATATTGTAAATTCGAATGTGTGTTTGTTTATTTGCTTGTTACGTATCACGTCTTAACTACTCAAGTTGTCATCATGAAATTTAGGATAAACGTTATCGGATGTATCCTCTAAAAGTACATGGTTAATGGTTAACCAAGTACCTGAACACGAAACCCCCTCATGTAGTCGAATCTGCGGGCGGAAACTAGTATACTTATATACTTATTAGCTGCTGTTCATTCAAAATATGTTGAAAAAATCTTAATATCCTTTAAAATACAAAAAGGTCGTCAATGAACCTTTAACCTTTAAACAGTTAATGTCCAATTCTTGTTCCATTTTTAAATTTATATTTAGATGAATCGATAACGTCTTCTCATATATTTGATATGGAAGTTTATTTTTGCTATAATTATACGTTGTGCTGATATATATATTCCAAGGTTTCGCAATGATAACATAACTTATGACTAAACTATAAGACTTATCAGTTAGGCTATTCTGAAACAAGAAACTCGAAACTCACCACAGAATACGAGCTCGAAATATCAGAATGCGATATTGCGTATAATAATTATATAATGAATAGGAGATACGTATCAAAATGGCGTATCACTGTATTATAATTCGGTTTTTGATATTTCACGAGTGAAATACGAAGTGAATTCTTACAGAATCACGAAAGACGAAAATTTACGGTAAATTAAATTCAATAATTGTATACAACAGTATTAATCCTTATCAAAATAAGTAACATAATATTAATTATAAACAGTTTCCTGGTATTTAAAATTGCGACGTAGGTTTTGTTATTAGAACTACAGGAATTAAATATGACTTAATGTGTATCTATACTAATATTATAAATTACTGTAACTCTGTCTTTAGGTTACGTTTAAAAACTTATTTTGAAGACTAGGACTAGGCTTAACTGCGGAATGCTGGTCAGAAATGCGCTCCTTCTGCGAATACGTCATCTCGCAGAAGGAGGCAGCGGAACGGGAGCGGGAGGTGGACGCTGCTGCAGACCCGATCCGCCGAAGAAGACCGGGGAGGAGGGTACCGCTGGTTTTTTAGTGGGTATTCCGGTGTACGGCTAACATCTTGGGCACCGGCGAGTCCCACATACCGCCCCCCACTTCGACGTGGGGAAAACACGTAACGCGTTTTTCCAGCGAAAAAAAAAGGCTTAACTGCGGAGCTGAATTTAAAGACTTTTGTTGCTTGAACCCAAGGAAGGACATAGGCTACTTTTTGAAGTCATAACTTTTTAGGGGAAGGTAAACCGCTTCGTTACGTAACGCGTTACGGCGCCAGTCTGTCTGTCCCTTTCTCTTACGCAAACGGCAGTAGTAGGCAAGCTCCTCCTCTCACTCTAACCCACGCTAGAAGAATTGTAACTAAGAATAAAATATATTTTATAATCTTTTTTTTTTATTATTATTAAATAATCTTTCCTTACATTATCATATCAATATAAATAATAACCTAAGCTTTTCTCAAGTTAAATAATTTCAATAATAAATATTTCAACTTAGGTTAGTTTAAGTTATCACTTCTGTCTTGCGTCCCGAGACGCACACGTATTTTTTTAGATACACGTAGACATATTATTGTTGAATGTTTATATGTAATTGATGAAATTCATATTTTATCCGAACGAATTCGGAACGGGCTCTCTATTTCCACTATTATTAAAATAAAGGAAAAAAAATCATTTGATAAGTAGTTCCCATCGCCCATTATCATCGCTCTGTTATCTTAGTTTCCATGGACGATTAATGCACCTTGCATTAATCGTCCATGGAAACTAAGATTTTATGCGAATATTTCCTACCTAGGTAGACATATAGCTCTACAACCAAGTCCGTTTTAGCTTTGACTCGACCATAGGCTCGACGATTTCCTCCTCGATCCCGTTGACATAAATGCACCGAACAAACAAAGTGACACATATTTCTACTAATACTATGAGATCATCTTAATGTATTTAATTAAATCTCTATATTTTGAGAGTACGCCAAACTCATAGATATGAGTAGGCTGTTGATGAATGCTTACGCCACTTATGCTCCGAGTCGTCGCGACTTTCTCCGACATCTTTAACTATTATCAACAACAGAAAAACTATTTGCTTAATTTAATTCAATGCAATATCATACATTCATATGATGTACAGCACACATACACACACACTCACATTATTGTCAGTGAGACGGCCAGATGCGGGAGGCCTCTGTTGTAGCGCGATGGTCACTTTGAGTTAGGTCTTTGCGCAATTGCCTCTGGATAAGTACCATATACTCATCAGATATTCTTGGTAACGATACTTGGTACTGTTGTGTGAGTGAGCCAGTGCAATTACATGCACAAGAGACATAACATATTAGTTGTCCTAGATGGTGACGCATTGGAGATGTCAGGAATGGTTAATATTACTAACAGCTTACTTACACTTATATCTATGAACGATGGTGATTACTTAACATCATAAAATCTACATCTACATATAGTTACTATATATGATACAAGAATTGTGATAATAATTCATTTGTGTTTATAAACATATAAGTTTAATTGCTATTACGTATCAAATAGTTCATCGCGAACAATTATGATGAAAAAAACTGGTTTAGTAGCGGTCTCTGAGAAGGACGTACTTATACAATCTGTATTCAGTAAGCGGAGTCCATTCATCGCGGAAACATTTTGATGATAAAAATTTATTTAAACAATAATTTGCTAATTCTTTGTTCATATTGTTAGATCGTTATCTGTGCTTTGGTGCGTGTGTGTGTTTTAAAAATGCGTACGTAATTTGTATTAATCAACGTTGTGTTCCTTTGTTGACCGATGATTTGTGTTTTAATTGGATCTGTGTAATTGACTCTGATGTGAGTATTGTTGATTGATTACGACTATTAATTACCCGTCATTCGTTTTAATATAATACAACAAATTAGCAAAGATATGAAAGCGATTCGAATGTATATCAATGTCCCGATACTTCGATTTGTACGAATAATAAAATTAAAATTTTAGTTAAAAACAAAAAACGGATGTATTAATCGTACTTATATTATGAGTTGGCTTATTTTTGGTATGAATTTAATTGTATTTGTTTAATTAATTAAAAGGTTATTAAAGGGTATTTTTCTGCACGAATTTGGGGAAACAAAGTAGGTATTGTATATTTTAGAGATTTGGTACCTGAATCGCTTTTGGGTCAATTTTATACAGTCAAATGTGTAAATCTAAGATTTCTAGCGAATTCATCAAAAGAAATCACAACAAACAAAATGAGCACAAATTCCGCGTCTTTAGGTTATGATAGCTTTTCTCAATTTTCTCGAAAACGATGCATTTTCGCACGACGCAATTGGTATTGTTGTATTCAAGGACTAAACCTTTAAAATATACAACAATTTGTATCCCCAAAATCGTGCAGATAAATTCTAAGTCCAAACGAATTAAATAAGGTTGTTCTAAGTTATTGATCATTAACATACAAATCTTGTATAAAATGACATTATATATGATTGCAACAGCAAACGTAAATAAACTTTATGCTTGACCTTGACATCAACAGAGCATGCATACATGTTGAATAAAAATTTACTTGGCTAAAAATAAATTTTATGTTCTACTGCTCGTGTTTATCAGTATCAGTGTATTGATTGTATTATTATTAAAGATGTTCCGACTAGTCGGTAAAGCCGACTATCCGGCTAAGAGTGTCGATTAAATGGCTTCTTTTAATATATATATTTTAGATACATTAAATAAAATTTTAATAATAAATTATCATTTGTCACTGTTTAAACTTGACTTCACGTTAATCAATATCAAATTGATCAAAAATATCCATCGAGACTTTCTTTTTGACACGTTTAAATTTAAATTTCTCTTAAGCTCACTTTAATGAACAATAACACTTTCTTTTTTTACACAAAAACACCGCTCTCGGTCTCTGTACAAGAGACTAGTCGATTAGTCGGCTAGTCGGCCAAAGTTATAAGCGGCACATCTCTAATTATATTATTTATTATACATAATGGGAATGATCTCCTCTAGACAGATTCGATATGACAATATTTGTAAACAAAAAAAAAAAAACAGTCGTAGGTATTATGCCGTTAAAATTGCAAGACATAACCGAAGATAATTTTTCAAATGAGTAACAATATGAGCTAACATTAAAATTGAAATTAAAATATTATTACAATGCTGGTCATTTTTTTTTTGTATTGGTGGAAACGTTTATAAATGTACCCGAGCTCCTAAGGGGGGCCGAGTTAAGTGGGACCTACTAATATTTATATATATACATATGTGGTCGTCTTCGGCACGAATAGAAGTGGCTGCGGGATCATATTGATGTAATGCATCCGCAGACCTTAAGATCTCTCCTCAGGGGGTGAATATGGTCTCATGGCAGCTCGAGGCCATCTGTGCCGTGCTGTCGTCCTCTTAGGGCTGTCTAACGAGGTATTATTAGGCCAATCTCAACACGTCACACCCATAGCTATAAATACAATGTTACCAATATCATATCGGAGACTACAATCCAACTTACCCCTACCAAGAGTAGTAGAGCTGTATTTTCAAGTCTTGAGGCATTTTTTTTTAGGCATAGACAGTCAACAAGCAAGATTGACTTTAATTAGCGAAACGTAATTACAAAAAAATATTCAGTTATACATAAAATGTCTTTTGTTATTTCTTCTTCAATATAGAGATATTTAAACGTATTCGTACCTTAATATCTTATTAAGCACTAATTTGATCCCATAGACAATAACTGTGGTTATTTTTTTTTAAATACATACATATATGTGCAGAAATTAACCCTTAGCTTTGGCTAAGGATAAGGAGAATTAATGTGTGTTTGTGTGTGTGTGTGTTAGTTGTATATTTGATGTTTACGTGGGTGTGTATATATATGTTTGCGTATAAATTGTACGAGACGTGCATACTAACCCCCTTATGGCTTTAGGAGCTCTTCAGTTTTTTTAATAGATAAGCATATTAAATAAATAACCATGTTAACTATTCAATCAACAAGGAATTTCCAATTGTAAAACTGAGTTATGATTTTACGGGTCACTGTCAAAGATAAGATATCATTAGCATTAGCAGCCTGTAAATAAGACACATGCAGGTTTCCTGACGATGTTTTCCTTCACCGCCGAGAACGAGATGAATTATAAACACAAATTAAGCACATGAAAATTCAGTGGTGCCTGCCTGGGTTTGAACACGAAATCATCGGTTAAGATGCACGCGTTCTAATATACAAATATGAATAAAAATAGTTACTGTATAAAAACAGCGTTATGAGTTTCTTGCCTCTTCTTCTCGCTGGAGGCTGCTTTCCGAAAAGGTGGTAGTGTTTATATTAAAGCGCTTTATAGTGAAGTTTACTTGAATAAAATTTATTTCATTTGATTTGAATATCAAGGGTGACACATTGTAGTGTTTGCAAACACAGTTATACTCTATATTACCTCTTATAATCCGATGGGACGGCAAATCCAGAAATCGGCAAGAGTTCATCGTAGGATAAATAAATAAATATTGGACAACATCACATACATTACTCTGATCCCAATGTAAGTACCAACTTCCAAACTCCCACTGTGAACTTTTCAATAGAAAATCCCAATAACTTTATCGGTGACCTGAGGTTTGAACCCAAGACCTCGGGTATCTGCGCCCTCATACGAGGCAATGTTTTATTTATTATTTAATTATACTTGCAGGCAAATTCACGATGACTTCATTTTAATTTATCTGAAACGGTTCCACCGAACGCGCGTGTTTCGAGTTCAGTCCGCCTCCCAGACATTTAAGGTAAATAATAATTATAATACATTTAATATAATCTATCCATATTTGAACAAATAATTCGTTTTAATATTAAGACATTTCTTGTTATATAATAATCTGTGGCTGTTATAGAATTAGTTTTACTTATAAACTATTATGCACTTATTCATGTTAACCCAAAATTATATTTACATACTTAATATCCATATTAATAGAACGATTTTTTTTTTAAATTATGTCGAAATGTATCTGATTAATTTTCTCTTACATATTTATTAATGAGTGTCTTTTAATGAAGTAGAAATTAGCGACCCCAACAGTAGTCGCATTTGCCATTATAGCCCATGGAAAAAGAGATGATCCGCGCTTTCGTTGATCAAATTGAATAGCGCCCGATTTCCCGGCTTCCTGTTACGCACTTCCGTCCCTGTTCACAAAATCACTCCTAGAGATTGATAAAAACAAGTACATTTATACCATATACATGTTTCATTGCTACGGTCTCAGTTGCATCATATCGTAATTTAAAACATTGAGTCACTACGTGTCTATACACGAGATAAAGGTTCAGCTTATAACACCAAGTTTCCGACTCTAAATCAATAAATTCTTCGGGCAATATTCGTTTATATAATCCGCATATATTTTTAGCTTTGCAATTGAATACATCACATTAGTTAAAAAAAAGTTATATACGAGGCAATTTATTCAAAATATTTTTATATATGTTACCGGAATTGTATTTTCCTAAATTTCATACATTTCCGGTAACATATACATATATGGAAGAGAAAAATGCTTGGATTGTTGATAACCAGAATTGATTGCAATAACTTGGTGATTGAAATAATGGAACAGAAAACTATTGAGTTTCTTTCCGGTTCCTACTAAAGCTATGTAGTCGGTTAATAGAAGTCACAAATCAAATCAAAATCAATTTATTCAAGTAAACTACACAATGAAGCGTTTTTGAATCGTCGATATTTAAATACTGCCACCGTTTCGTAAAGCAGCTTCCAGCGAGAAGAAACGACAAGAAACTCGCATAGTTACTCTTTTCAAATAAACAGATTTACAATGCTGTTTTTTAAAATAATTACTGTTTTATATATGCGAATACCATTGCCCAAAAACGTACTGTACCGTATGCAAACGGAAAGTAGGGGTGACAAGTTTATTCTTATTTCTTGTATTAATAGTATGTACGAGTATATCAGCTGTTATGGCATATTATTGTATATTCTTCTGTATAAACATTTTATCATAAATATATTGTAAAACAGTCGTTACACACACACGTAATACACCTATTTCTTTAAATTTTTCACGTAATTATGTCCTAGGGCTAATATTGTAAATAGTTCGGATAGCTCTTTTTCAGTCGGATATACTTTTCTGCTGAATAACATTCCATAAGATATAAGACTATGAAAATTACTAAAATAAACTAGTCTAGCAGTACTTATGTCCGCGAGTTTTCTAATTGTTTTTTTTTTGCATAAATGGCGCTATTTCGAGGGCATACAAATGGGTGCCCCACTGAAATTTGGAGTCAAGGGCTATCCCTAAAACGACCATCTCAACAAACTCAAATCTTTCAACGTCATAGTTGTTTATTTTCCTTTTGAGTTTAAAACATGTAGGAGGGATGTATCATCTGCAAACAGTACAATGTCTCAAGTCTTATTTATAAAATAAGGTAAATCATTTACATATATTAAGAACAGGAGAGGTCCTAAAATTGAACCCTGTAGTACACCCATCTGTACCAGAGCGTCATTTGATTTTGCACCGTTAACAACAACCTTCAAAATTATTTCATTAAGGTACGAGGAAATGAATTTTAATGCAGGGCCCTTGGTTCCATAATATTTAAGTTTTTCTAGAAGAATATCATGCCTAACGCAATCGAAAGCTTTAGATAAGTCACAAAAAACTCCAATAGCATTTAATGACTTCTCCCACGCATCATACATGTGCTCAATAAATGCTATACCCGCATCAGTAGTCGAGCGACCTTTAGTAAAACCGAACTGTTGAGAATGCAATAGATTATTCGAGTTAAAGTATAACAAAAATTGATTAAGCATGATTTTTTCAAAAAAATTACTTAATACTGGCAAAATAGAGATCGGTCTATAATCGTTTGGGTCATTTTTATCACCGACCTTAAATAATGGGATTACTTTACTTAATTTTAATTGATCTGGAAAAATACCAGATTGTACACATTTATTAAAGATGACAGCTAAATAAGGAACAATTCGACAATTACGTTGTTAATAATTTTAACTGATAGATTCCATAGACCGCTAGTTTTTTTTTAAATTTAATATTTTAAATTTTTTTGAGTTATATTCTCCAAAGCAAATTTTACCTCATTCTGGGGAACGTAACACTTAAGTAAGTCTAAGGCGTCATTGGATTGGCGTCACAAGTATGTATTTGTTTTAATAAAAGGGAAGTATATCCATAGCACATAAACTGTCACTGGGGTGAATTAAAAAGTAACCTATGTCCTTCCCTGGGACTCAAACTTTTTCTGCAAATTTAATCTAAATCGGTTCAACGGTTTAAATATAAATAGTTAACAGACAGAGTTACTTTCGCATTTATAATATTGACATAGATTCATCTCGTGTTCATTAGTGAAGGAAAGCTTTGTAAGAAAGCCTCCATATGTTGGACATATAACAGCGAAAACCACTCAATTTCAGAAAGTGTAATAATACCTACAAACTTGAAATTTGGCAATAGGTTCTTTATAGAGTGTAGAAATCCGTTAAGAACGTTAAGGATTTTACGAAACTCTACCCGTAGGGCGGTAAAACGGGGGCTGGAAGTTTGTGTTTTATAAATTACACGCGAGTAAAGCTGCAGGTTCAGCTAGTCTGCCATATTTGTGTCCACCAGCTCGCATTGGAGCAGCGTGATGGAAAAAGCTTCATAGCTTCTCTAAAAGGAGGCGTTAGCCCAGCAGTGAGACATTTACTAAAGAGGAATACATATTTTTTACAGATGAAACTGCTACGAATAATAGTGGTATCTACTATATTTCTGGCTGCCACGGCTTACCGCCTGATTCGTGAAGTTGATGATGACAATAATGACGATAACTTGTCTTTAGATCGTAAGTTAAATGAAATTATTTTTACTTGGTTGTAGGGCTTTGTGCAAATCCCTCTGAGTAGATATCAGCTTCGTATCATATATTCTACCACCAAACAACAATACTTAGTATTGTTGTTTCACGATTTGAAGGGTGAGTCAGTGTAACTATAAGGTACATAACATCTTAGTTCCCAGGATTATAGCTGCATTGTCGTGGAAAGGTATATTTAGTGTTTTGTTTTGCGCCAATTTCTCAATGAGTATTATCCACAATCTATTAGCATTATTTTGTTCATGCGCATTTTATAAAAAAAAAAAAAAAAACTAATTCTTACTTTACACACAGTGAAGTATTGATTAGACTTACCGTGTAACTCTTTTCGTATTAACCCACCATTACTCAGTGAACTTAATGATCAACGATAGGAACATCTGAATCTTAACAGTAAACTACCCGCGCGAGTACTACCAAAATTTTCAGATGTTTAATTTGTTTGATTATTATCATTTGCTTAATTTGTCAAGTAAATCATTACTTCATCTCGTGCTCGGCGATGAAGGAGCGCACCGTGAGGAAACCTACATGTGTCGGTTTAAAATCTGCTAAATGTTTTATGTGGGAAGAACCTGAGTGAGTTCCTTTGTCGAATTTTCACTGGTCTGATATATTTGGTAGATTAGTGACGCTCAACACGTAAGCTTAATTCCATAAGGTGCAGCAAAAGAATGCGGTTATTTGCTGACACGGTGCGGTTGTGAACAGCCTAACACATAAAAGACTTACTTATTTTTTTATTAAATAATAATAATAAAATCTTTCATCTTAATATTATCATTGTTCTTGTTCTAGCAAGATTCGTAGCCGAAAACACGTGTATGGCAAAGAATGGTGAAGAAGGACTTTGTGTTCACGAGAGTTTCTGCAACGAGGCACACACGATTATGCCTGGAGGTGTTATACACAAGAGCGAATTTAGGTAGGTTAATTATTTTATTAAATACCAACATTATTTTCATTCTAAATTTTTCGGATAACATTATATTACAAAAAATATTAAAAATAAAAACTACGTATTATAACCCCACAGACTAAGCTATATAATGCTCTCTTTCCTTTAAAACTGGAAATGCGAGGACACTATGACATTTGCCAAAATTATAATCTTTAAGAAATAGTTTTTTCGTTTTGATTGAAGAACCAACTTACCAGATCATGTACCAGTAATAAAAGCAACCGAGATGATGATGTCTCCTTGGCGATCTTCGGACACGGTGGCTATACTATAAGGAAAGTAACCATCTATAACCACCCATAACATAATATTGTAGGGTACGATTTTGTTCACAAACACAGATTCACTTTTTTAATGGAACGGATGAATCGAACACCACCAGAAATATTTCAGATGCATCACCAACTATTGAAGTAATGGCGACAGTAAACCCAATAACTTGAATATTGAACAGATCCAAAGTTTGAACGCATTGCTTAAAATCTGTACCTCTATAAGCCAATAGGCCAATGACGAGGTTACTACTACTACAAATAGTGTTATCCAATATGTCACATTGATATAAAGCCCCTTTTTTCATTGCAGAGAACTGACTAAACCGTGTCCAGGACAATTCATTTGGTGTTGCACGAAGGAGCTCGTCATAGAACCACCAGTTATCAGCAATAAGAATACTGGTGAGTAGTGAGAGACTCTTGTATCCAATATGGCGGACGGAGAGTACTGCACTTCCATTATCCCCGATCCAGTGATGAATTAGCAGATATTATCCTACTAATTTTATAAATATTAGAGTCTGTATGTTTGGATGTAACTCAATCATGTAATTCTGAACGGATCGATTTCATACCTTTTATTCTAGCGACATGCTTGGAATGTACTTAAAATAATGAAATATATTACTCAATTTTCAGAAAGCTGTCTGGCGCCGAAATCGGACGTTATTCCTTGGGCAGTATCACTGTATAAGTTAGTATATCAAATATTTTCGAGAATTTATATAAAGCTGTTACAATTAATAAACATTTTGCCCGATCATATGTATATTTTATTAGTCAAATTAATAACAATTGCAGTTCAAAGCATCAGTGCAGTGAGCCAGCTTTTATCAAATCAAATTTAAATATACTGACTTTGAAGAAATTTGTAACGAAACCATCTCCCATAGAAAATAGTTGTAATCAGAAGTTGCATATACAAGCTATTTTAATTCTCCTGTTGATTAATATATGTTTTCTACAGGGTAGCTGATGTGAAACAGACAGCACAGAGTGTCTTCTGCTTGGGCTCCCTCATCGGAACCAGAATTATTTTAACCGCGGCAACCTGCTTAAAATCTGCCCAGCAGCATATGCTGTACGCAAGAATACCAGGATCACCGGAGCCGGCCCGCAATTATACGGTTCGCCATCGGAAATTTCATCCGGAATATAATTCTGGTAAAGAATACAAGTTAACAATTTACCTTACTTACTTAAATATTTTTATAATTTTTACAATTATTGGACATACTGGTAAATGGGCCACCTCACAGTGAGAGGTCACCACCGCCCGTAGATTATTCTAGTACTATAAGAAATATAAGCCATTTTTTTCCTCGTCAATGTACCATCAAACTTGGGAACTAGCCCTAAACAAGGGTTCATTCACCCTTCCAACATATCAATAAGATAAAATCTACCTTTCTATCCATTCTAATTTTTTTTGTATTTTTCACATTAGGTTCACACGCATTTGATTTTGGCCTATTAGTGCTTGAAGAGGAAGTTAAATGGGGATCGAAAAAGGGACAAGGTGCTTGCTTGGATTTCCAAAAGCCAGCAGGCGACTGTATGACCCTCGGCTTCGACAGCAATGACGAAATTACTTCGGTAACAATTAATATTGACATAATCTTATGATGCGAAAACTTTGTAACCACAAAAGTATTGTAAACTGAGGAGAATGTTCATAACATTTCAATCAGCTCAAACTCAACTGAGGAGAATGTTCAGTGTGCCGGTAAATCCGACAAGATTCGAAACATTGGTGCAGATTGTATGTGCTTTCCGGTTTTACACCGGTTTTCATGGGTACGCCACTCCGAGGTCCCGGGTTCGATTACCGGCCGACAGGACGTAGAAAAAGTTCATTAGTTTTGTATGTTGTCTTGGGTCTGGGTGTTTGTGGTACCGTCGTTACATCTGATTTTCCATAACACAAGTGCTTTAGCTACTTACATTGGGATCAGAGTAATGTATGTGATGTTGTCCAATATTTATTTATTACTGTGCATTTTTGAGCCGAGATGGCCCAGTGGTTAGAACGCGTGCATCTTAACCGATGATTTCGGGTTCAAACCCAGACAGGCACCACCGAAATTTCATGTGCTTAATTTGTGTTTATAATTCATCTCGTGCTCGGCGGTGAAGAAAAACATCGTGAGGAAACCTGCATGAGTCTAATTTCAACGAAATTCAGCCACATGTGTATTCCGCCAACCCGCATTGGAGCAGCGTGGTGGAATATGCTCCAAACCTTCTCCTCAAAGGGAGAGGAGGCCTTTATCCCAGCAGTGGGACATTTACGGGCTGCTTATATGTTTATGTTTTACTGTGTATTTTTTGTACCCCTGACAACTAGTATGCAAAATTTCCAGATGGTCGCTTGAGTAGTTAAGACGGGAAAGCGTATAAATTATCGAACTCTCTTTCGCATATAAAATATTAATTTGGGTAACGATGATGTGTGTGTGACAACTGATTTGACATTTCCCAATCCCTTTCAGACACTACTCAAAGTGACATCAGGATCTTGTAGCAATTTTGGCGGTAAAACGACATCAGAAATAGCGTGTGGTACTAACGAAGATGATCAATGTATCGCCACCCCAGGGGGTCCCGTTCTCTGTGAATCAAAAGTAAGTTTTGCCCTCTCCTTCTTTCACTTTATTCAATTTTAACCAATCAAAATTTTACAATTTGTGTTTTCACCTTCAACGAATGGTCCCGATGATTGTAAGGTTCTGATTGATTACGAATTATAGAGTTTAGTAGAGTGATAGCTTATGGAGTGCTGGGCTAGAAAAACAGCCACCCATCTCATCTCAAAATTCAGTGGTACTGGCCTAGGTTAGAACCCGAAATCATCGGTTGAAATGCATCTGTTCTAACCACTGGGTCATCTCGGCTCGGTGAATTGTATCATGAGCCGTATTTGGTGATAAGGCTCTGTGCCAGACCGTCTGGGTAGGTAGCACACAATGATGGGTGATCATTCTGCCGCCAAGCAGCAATCCATGGTACTGTTGTGTTCCGGCTTGAAGGGTTAGTGAGCCAGTGTGACTATAGCCACAAGGGTCATAACATCTTAGTTCCTAAGGTTGGTGGCGCATTTGGCGAAGTAAGGGATGATAAAAATATCTAACAGCGCCAATGTCTATTTTCTGGTAAAACGCATTTGACCTTTTTCCTGGTAAAACGCTTTTACGCGTTTCCCTTACTTGAGGGTATGTGGGCTCGTGCGCCACTAAAATAGCGCCAGCAATCACTCCGCCTCTTCGGAGCGTAGCGTCAGGCTATCATGCGCAAGATCCCTTCATACAGTGACTCCCCGATAATTGGCGACTAAGAAATTGTGAGTATCTAAGAATGCGCACCAACGTTCTCTCCTATACTCTAAATCCCCTTTTGCACTCATTAACTGAGATGATGCTTCTGTCCAGCTACGAACCGTTTAATTTTACTTTAATTATATTTTTTCAGAAAGGTAATGCGGTAGTTGTTGGGGTAGTTCGTTCTGGATGTAATAAAGATCAAATTCAGATTGGAAATATCGCTGAATCCTCGAATTGGCTCTTAAACGAAATGAAAGCGATGAAAGTCCCAAAAGATGTGTTCATACAAAAATAGCATACGTTCCACCTCCTCTGTCAGCGTCAAACTTCACTAAAATCCCGAAATTTGTATAAATTGTAAAATTAAATTGATTTTCTTCATCAAATTGTAATACGTTCCGTTCAGTTCGTAACGAGTTAACAGACATACAGAGTTTCTTTGCATTTATAGTCTTAGTCAGATATTAATAGTAATAAAATATAAATTTACAGTAACTATAAACTGCGTATTTTATTTATTTTACTAACGATAAGCCATCAAATCAAACAATCAAATATACTTTATTTAAGTGGGTTTATTCTACAGACTTGTATTAAATGTAAATCGATCAATAAATGGTAAGTTCGCCAGACTACTTTGGCTTTGTGCAATCCCGTCTGGGTACCACCACAGTCACACACTCGTCACATGTTCTACCGACAAAAAGCAACACTTAATATTGTTGTGTTTCTGTGTTTTTGTGAGTGATCCAATTTACTACAGGCACAAGGGACATAACATATCAACATGACGTTACATTGAATTAAGTATGCAGATATCAACCAATAAGCGCTGGTCACATATAAATACAGGCAAACACTAATGGGTTACCACGTGATAAATTTGTATTTGTTCATTACTGCGGTGGCTTTGGAAAGCATTGTGAATAAATGTGCATATATCGAACGTACATTATGTACAGTAGATAAGTGTAGTGGTAGGAACTTCAAGCTCCTCACTAACGGATAACAGAACTTTTCCCAACTATGGGAAATTTATGAAACTTTCTTTAAACTTTTGTAAGTTCGTTCTCTTCGATCTTTTTCACTTTTTTGCTTTTGAGGAGATCTTTGTAAATATCTTCAAGGCATCTAGCTTTAGTTTCTGGGATGACTAGAATGACGTAAAGAGACATGAGCAAGCAGATGACTCCGAAGAAGTAGAAGGCCACGTGAATGCCAACTGCTGTGGCTAGAGGCTTGAAGAATAACAGCTGAAGGAAGTCAGTAAATGAAGCACAAGACATTGTGATAGCCATCACAATTCCTCGATACTGAAAAAATAAAACTTTGTGAAATATTTTTATTATTTAAAATTATCAATAAAACGTACGTTATTTGGGCTCTAAATTTATTATAAACCATTCATAATACCAAATCAAATCTATGAATTAGGGATTTTTATGACTTTTTGGGTTTAAATGCCGGGATGAGACAATGCAGAAATATTAAGATTTTCAGTCGAAAGTCCTGTGCCTGAACTATTTGTGGTTGTTTTGCATTTATCATCCTGTCGATTTAAGAGAGGTTGAAAATAGAACGCAACTGCGTTCGCACATATACTTGTGCATTATAAAACGTCCTGAGCAATGGACTAGTTCTTTAAATACCCACTACGGACAAAACCAGAACATCCTCATTATACGCATAGAGTAACAAAATAATCAATTACCACAAAATCCTCACCTTAAAAGAAAATATCTCCCCTGCTAGCACAATGGAGATAGGCTGAAGGCCAGATGAATCACAGAAGATACAAAGGCACAACGTCATTAATGGTACCCAAGATGGGGCACCTATTCCAAGGTCACGCAATAGGAACCAAGAACCGAGTGCGCACATACTTAGACCAGACACCAGAGATGACAACAGAAGAAGAGGCTGGAAATTTAGAAAATGAGAATATTAAAGGCAAAGTATTCAAATAGAAACATTCTTTTAAAAACCATTTTTTAAGCAATACAAAGTCTTGCTGTTTTATATGTATTATTGGTTAAGTTTTTCCTATCAAAAAATATCAATGTTGACTTGCGTAGTTGATTCGTTTGTTAGTATTTATTAGAAATCGTAAAATTTTATAAATATGTAATTCAAGATCAACTTAAGAATCTCAACGTAATTACACTAAGGGAATTAAATATTTATTAATTACCTTTCTGCCTGATTTTTCGACGATACTTGAAGCGAGGGCCGAACCTACCACTTGAACGACACCAAGCAGCATAGCCTGTTGGTTTGGACTCAACACCAGACCGGTGTCGTTAGATGCCAATTTAAAGATGTCACCAGCGAAGTTCAGAACTGGTACAGCTCCACACACTTCTCTAGCTATTGTCGCTACCATGGCTATTTGGAAAGCTCTCCTAAGGATCTTATCAGTGACTGAAAGGTAAATAAATAATATTTTGTTTCAAACAGTTACTCGTTTGAACCGACTTTAAAGAAGAAAGAGTTTCTTAATTCGTTCGCATATTTTTTTATAAAATTTGTGACGGGCAAAATTAGCTGCCTGATGATAAGTGCTCACCAGCGCATAGACATCGACTGTGTATAAAAAATAAACATTCCATACATCGCCAATGTGCCAGCAACCTTGGGAATTAAAATGTTATGTCCCCTGGCTCATCCATCCTCCAAACCATAACGCAAAAATACAAACGTTTGTTTTTTTTTACAATTTTCATCTGACACATGTATTTCGCACGATGTTTTCCTTCACCACCGAATACAAATGAATTGTAAAGCCTAATTAATCACATAAAAATTTGGTGCATGCTTGGGTTGGAACTCGGAACCGTCTGTTAAGATCCATGAATACTAACCACTGGGCCATTAAGGCTCACGACAAAATAATCACACGGCAGCATTACCCAGTACTTTCCAACATTTAACAATGATTTATGTTCAAGTTATCTTAATGTTTATTTTATATTTCCAAGCCACTGTTACGGTTGCGTGTTTGTTTGTAATTAGATCAGGTTATTACATACTGTATTTAATCTATTTATCTTTCATACATGTGACAAAAATAAATGGTAATTTTGAACTTATGAATGTGTTCGTTTAAATGTAGGCTGAAAAAAAGTGATGAGTCGTAGAACACCCGGTTGAAACGAACTTACTTTCGCTATTATGTATCAAATAACAGGTGCAATGAAAAAATAAAATTTTCGAATAATGAAATGATATGAATCAAAATGTTACAGTATCCAAAAACGCCGTACATTATATTATATTCACAGTAACAGCTGAAAATGAGGTAAATTAAATACGTACAATAAAATAACAATAGGGGAATTCAAATGTGACTTTATGAGGGTAATTAAAAAATATTTGACTAGGTGGTAGGGCTTAAGCCACGATACAGTACCGTTGTCTATGAGTAACCATCAAGTGTTCCATTTGCCCGCCGTTGGTGGCGCTTTGATGATGTAAGGAATGGTAAATATTTCTTTCAGCGCCATTGTCTATGGCAGTGACCATTTACCATCAGGTGGCCCATATGCTTGTCCTCCTACCAATATCATAAAAAAACCTATATCGTCGACCTGTGTGAATCTATCTATAAAAAAATATATGTAATTCATATGCACATCATACAAGAAAGCATAAACAAATGAAATGTATCCAAATATAATAAAAATAGTTCACGTGCGATGTCAAAAATAAACGCAATATAAAATATTTCGTTCATCAAATTAGTTTAGAGATTAATGTACAGTATATTTTTCACAAGTTTGTATGATTGTGGCTTTTTTTTATATCAAATGAAACAAACACTATGTTCATATTTAATTGCATAAGGTTTTAAACGAAGAACACTGTACATTTATCTTTAACAAACTTTACTGTTGATTAGTCTAGTATGATAAATATATTCCTTTTTTAAATTCGTTATGGAGTGACGTCTTATTACGATTATCTTTTTTTTTTGTTGACATTTATTTGTGAGCATAGAGTTGCAAGGCAGGCATGCCGCTTTTGTAAGTTTTTTTTGTTTCAAATCTATTCAAAATATACTTTATTCAAGTAGGCTTTTACAAGCACTTTTGAATCGTCATTTAACAAACTATTTAAAGTAAAGCTACTTTTAGTTTGCTTACTTAGTTTCCACAAATGGGATAAGGACAATTTTTATGACATGCTTTGGTGGTCAAGCAAATGGGCCACTTAACGGGAAGTAGTCATTACTGCCCATAGACCCGTAAAGGCCAGTAAGAAATTTTAATCATAGCGTGAAAAGTCTAGAAAAGTTGCTGCTGTGTATAATATATAATGGTACCTACTCCGCCTGAGTACTTGCACAACGCTCTACCAATCCTCACAAGTACTGATAATCAAATTGACTTCTGCGCTATATTATGTGGTGGCTGAAATCGCTCAGATATTACCATCATCGTCATGAAACCAACAAGATAGTTATGCCATTTAAAGTATTGTCGTGAAAATAAGGATAAAGCTGAAACTTACACATTGTCTTGAGAGCAAACTTGCTCGCTTCGTCGTTCCTCTGTTCTTTTCTTATAATGTCTATTTCTTCCTGGACCTTTGCATCATTTTCTGATTCGCATCGAAGCCAGGCCAAGGCTTTACTTGCATCCTAATGAACATTTTGATATTTTTGGAACGCTGAGCTAATAAATCGAGCTAATTATAGACTCGTAAGTGAAAAAAACGGCTGGTTCCATTGTTTAATCATCCTTGCCTTGATTTAAGTTGGAAAAGGTTGTTGGACACATATGTGATAGTTTTTGATCCAAGACATACAGATTCCCTCATGATATATTCCTTCATTACTGAATACCAGTTTGTAACTCATGGATTACAAACAAGATAATTCTAAGAAGCTTTTTTGAAGGTAAATCCGCAATCACCAAACCAATTGACATAACTCTCCATAAAGAATAAGTAAAAGATCATTTAACATAAAATAATTACCTCAACCCTTCCTTTCTTAACAAGGTAAGAAGGAGACTCCGGCATAAAGAGAAACACTACTACGTGCACGGTCGGTATTGTCAGACAAACCCAAAGGATAAGTTTATAGCTCAAGAGATCTCCAATAACGTACATGAAGAGATTTCCAGTTGTTTGAAACAATATTAACTGAAACCAAATAACATAACACTATAACTATATAAGAACATAATAACTGCCCGTCAACAACCGGACCAGTCTGGTGTCACAAAAAACATTTGATCCAGACAGTTTGAGGTCCATTCAAAATTCATGGATACTTTATAAAAACAACCTTATTTGTAATGACAACAGAAATTGAGTTAGATAATGTATAAACTTACTCAATGCATTATCAAATATTTTAAATATGGTATTATATCCTTTACTAGAAATTGGTACATATTTACCTTTTGTTACACAAGTTAAATATTAAAGTCTTGATGGAATACGTACGTTTACGTATCACGCGCATACAGAACTACAACTGTGCACACATATATGCTGGTTCACCCATGCACAAAATTTAACTTTAAATACTCTTATAAATAAAACTGATCGTACCAAACATCCCAAGGCACCTCTGATGCTATTATCACTGATCTCCTTGGTGTATGTGGTGCAAGTGACATAACAACCAGCCATGGTTATACCGACGAACGCCCTCGCTATGATGAGACACCAAATGTTGAAGGAAGAAAGCAATAAGATCCAACTAGCCTTAAAATAAAATATTAATATTACCAATTTTAACTTATATTTTTTAAATCTTATAAATAAATATATTGGACAACATCACATACATTACTCTGATCCCAATGTAAGTAGCTAAAGCACTTGTGTTATGGAAATCAGAAGTAACGACGGTACCACAAACACCCAGACCCAAGACAACATAGAAAAGTAATGAACTTTTTCTACATCGACTCGGCCGGGAATCGAACCCGGGACCTCGGAGTGGCGTACCCATGAAAACCGGTGTACACACTACTCGACCACGGAGGTCGTCGAATATTCAATTTGCAATGTTTTTTACTTTGTTTAGATCAAATCTTGCAAACTAAATTAGGAACTCATCTTTTTATCTTATTCAGTTAAAACTTGACATGTGGCTTCAGTTCCAATGACAAAGATTTTTTTCTTTGGGACCCGATAGTTGGTCTAGACGAAAAACTCCTCAAAAGTCATAGGACACAATATTTTGTATATGTGTTGTGACTTTGTAAAAATATTGTTTACTTTTAATTTATATCATATAAATAGTATCACAGTAACCACAGATAAAAAAGCTAAATGAAATATAGTCCTTTCCTCTTTGAGGAAGTCGTTTCCTATTTGATCTTATAATATTACTTACAGCACTAACTAAGGATATAAAAATCAGGGAAATCTTTCGTCCGAGTTTGTCTCCCATGACGCCCATTATCAAATCAAATGGAACACACACCAAGTAGGGCACAGCAGCCATCCATGATATCTAGAATATAAATAAAAATTATCTTTGGAAGAAAATAAAATCGTCCTAATTCCCTACAACCCAAAATCAACAAACTCCACTATACTCCAACTTGTTAATTAAAAAAATCTCAATAATTTAGTACCAGCCTGAACCCAAATTTTCAATTTAGTGCCTCAACATTTGCAGCCTAACACGCTAGCCATTAAGGGTACATCTGTGATTGCGAAGACACTTGTGCAATATATTCCTCTCTAATTAATCTTTATCTGAAGTAGGTCTTAAGGACATCATAATGAACATCATACACTATACCTCAGAATCTGTAAGAGGTACGCCTTTTGGTGAATCTTCTGACTGCAGTAGAAGAGTCATAGGAGACATCCAGCCAGTACTGGCTCCGTATGACAGCACCGGGAGGTTTACTGTAGAGTAAAAGATATATTTAATTTCTTGTACATATATAGAACTGAGACCATGACCCCCATATTCCCCTTAAACTCAAGGGGAAGACCTGTAAGACCACGGTCAGACCTGCTGGTAAGCTACAAAAGGGATTACTAAAAGACAACTGCATGTTGCGGACATGAGAATGTTGAGAATATTGTGTGGCCTTACGCGAATGGATAAAGTAAGGAATGAGTACATAGGAGGAAGAGTGGTACCAGTAACCGAGAAGCTATGTAGAAACCGGCTCTCATAGTTTGGGCATGTTATGCGGAGGAATGAGGATCATGTTATGAGGAAGGTCTTGAGCATGGACGTGGATGGATATAGAGGAGAGAGACGACCAAAGAAACGATGGATGGATTGTGTGAAAGACAGACGAAATGACTGGAAATAATGTTAATTGTGAGATGACATCAGACAGAGTAGTATGCAAGAAGTTGACATGTGCACCATGTCCGACCCCAAATAAAAATGCGATAAGGGCAGGAGGATGATGATGATGATGATATAGAACTGAGATACAGTATATATGATTTTAAGGCGGAATTTCCAGGTTCAAACTCAGGCAAGAACTGAGTTTTTATGTGTATCTTTTATAATAACATCTCGTGTTTGACGAAGAACGAAAACATTGTGAATAAGTCGATGAAATTCTGTCACGTGTGCTTCCACAGGCCCGGATTAATGGAGCGCCATCGACAAACTTATTTTCATAGGAAACTGGTTGTTAATTTCACTGTAAGTGTAAACAATTATGGGAAAGTTATATGATGCTTTTGATATTCAATTCAATACTTTTAAGTGCAATAGTAATAATGTTCAAATATAAAAAAAAAATCTAGTCAAATTTCTTTTTAATCGGCAAATCAAGCACATAAGCTTCCTACGATATGATACCAGAAATTAAAAAAAAAGGGTATGTGTTTGCAATTCAAGCACGGTAGAAGAGAATCCTAATGAATTGTATTTGTTTGCCCATTGTCGTTACGTATTTTCGTTTCATCGAGTTTCAAATCTACAATGCTAAAGAAGTTTCACTTAAAAATAACTTTGATTACTAATGTACATGTGGTACGACTTCAAATTAAGCCGAGATGGAATTCTGTCACATGTGTATCCACCAACCCGCATTGGAACAGCGTGGTCGAATAAGCTGCAAACCTTCTCCTCAAAAGGGCGAAGGGGCTTTAGCTCAACAGGGACATTTACAGGATATTACCATGTTTTAAATCTCAAAAACTATATAAACGTCCTTCCTAAAAAAATATCGTCAAATTATTGAATAATACCAAATTAAAAATATATATGTACTTACTCAAAACGGCACATATCACTTGATTAATCTTGCTCCCCTGTTCAAATATTCCGTAAAACTTCATTATTGCGCACACAAAAAGAAATCAATAACAATTGATCTCTAATATAAATTATATCACTAGTTATGAAACATTATTATTTAAAAGAAAATTTAAATTATTTTTCAAGTAAAATTCCATCAGTGTTTTGATTTTCGTAACCAAATTTTTTGTCGAGATTTTTTTTCTAGTACGAACGCTCGTAAGCGTTTGACATGACGTGTATTACATAAATGATACAACTAATCTGTCTATCTAAGGAATTGTTTAATATTCTCACATGCAATCTAATTTAATATTATGTATAACAAATAAAAGATAAAATATTTATTTAAACGTTACAAGTTAAGTATTTTATTAGCGCCTGTAATATAGATTTGTTAAATATATTTTAACTTTTACGTAATTTATTTGTTTTACGTTGTGGGTGGTTCAGGGTGTTTATCAAATTAGAATTAAATTTCAATTTTAAGCGTCATATCACATACAGAAGCCGTTTAAATACGGTGATATTTCAATAATATTAATAAACAAATACTTTTAAAAATACACATGTTTTTGCGAACTGATACGACTTGGGAACCTTCGACAAAAGAGTCTAATTTCTTAAAGGCCGGCAACGCACCTTAAGCTCCCGGAGTTCGGCGTATGGTCCATCGGCGGTGGTAGTCACTTTCCACCTGGTGAGCCTCCTGCTCGTTTGCCACCTATAAAATAAAAAGCTGGTTGTGTAATCGTTGATTAGAGATACGTTTTCGTAAGACATCTTCGTTTAATGCCAGTAATATGTCGGTAGATTTTGATGACGAAAAGAAACGTATTCATATTTTTCCAATATCAATTGTATTTAAAGCTAAGGAACTCAATAATTGAAATAAATCAAATCTAAATATACTTTCTCAATCAGAATTTTATGAGCGCTCTTGAATTGTCATTTTATGATGTAAAATTTAATGTGAATCTCTTTGATATGCAGACTGAATATCTAATTAATTATCGATTGACATTTGAAGAAGAGGATGATTCTAATTCGAAATTAGAAACCATTTTTAAAGGTGCTGTATTATTCTGAATGTAGCATTTTATATATTCTGAAAAGACAGTACACAAAGTTGGTGACGTTTTGGCGATGGTATCCCAAGGAGTAGGGTGAAAAAAGCCAGATGTCATCCTGTTAAGAATACGTCGAATTTGTTAAAGTATAGAAAACTATTTATGTCCATTTCTTCTTAATGATGATTAGTATCTATATTATTTGAAAGTATGTCAAAAGGCTATGTATGCGTAGGCTACTAATGTATGCGTAGGGTAAATGCCAGATCGCTATGCGTACTTACTGCCCCTACCGCAATACTTGCGGAGACTGGGAGGGTCCTCTTTACCAGAGAGAATCCCCCGTAGGAATCGGAAGTCCGTCGTCGTCCTATGTAGTCAACCGTCGGGGCTTCAGAGTACCATAAGTCAGAGATCCCGTGACGTCTCCAGAAGACACGGGAGTAATGCGTACTGCGAAAAAAAGCGTAACGCGTTTTTCTAACGAGATCAATCTTCAATCGATTCGAATCGAAATCAAATTTTAATCAGCGGCAAAACAGTGGTATCCTTTTGTCACTTTAGTTTTTCATAAACATATCGGAGCCCAGTCCCACTAAAATTGTTTGATGGAAGAAAGAGCAAATCTTCTCCTATATACTATAACCTCATATATGTATGTCCAGCATAACTTTTATTAGTTACTGTACAGTTATATCAACTTCTTATATTTGTTATGAAATTCAAAATAATTGAACGCCTTTAAATAAACCAAACAGTGTCTCAGGGCTTAAATTATAGTTACACATTGTAAACTTTTAACAAATACAAATTAACAGAAATGTGTTAAGTTGATAAAAAAAAATATTTATATATGAATGTAAATTTTAGATTACGTAATATCATAATTCATTTGTATCATTCTATTTGTTTGATGTTGGCTCAGGGTCTTGTTCTGTTCTTTTATTGCAGCATATGGTCCAACGCTACAGCTGCCTTGGGCCGCCTCCTACCGAACGTGGGAGTCGCGGGATGCTCACGTTCAGGATGACTCAGGCACTTACCGGACACGGATGCATCGGCTAGTACCTGCACGGGATAGCGCGGTGGGAGGTGGCACCCTCCTCTAACGAGTGTGTTGCACCAGTGGACACGACGTCATGTTGCAGAAGGGGGCAGTGGAACAGGAGCGGGAGGACGCTGCTACAGACCCGATCCACCGAAAAAGACAGGAGAGGAGGCAACAACGCTACGCACACCTTCTCCCCTCGCCTCAATAGGCGCCGCAGGCACTAGGGCGGTTCTCACTACCACGGGAATACGAATTGGAGGCCTGCAAAGGCGGACCGAACGTACTGGCCTTTTCTTTTGACCATTGATCGAGAGAAGATTTTGGGATCTTGAAATGATCGTGATAGCGATCTCTCGTCTGGAACATTCGCCTGTATTTTTTTTAGATTCGAGAATTATATTACTTAGTGAGAAGAATTGAGCATTTACATTTACATATATAATTTAGTTTCGAGTAAGGTTATTTTGAACTATTTTTGTTTTTCTGATCTTTTTTCTACATTTAATATAAATAAAACCCTTTAGCTGTTTTTAGATTGCATGATAAAGTTAAAAACTAATCTAAATTATTTAGAAAGTAAGGACAACATATTAATCTAAACTTTACGTGAGTTAGGAGTAAATATAATATATATTTTTGAACTTTGTTTTTTATGTAGGTACGTTGTATTTCAATTGGAACCATTAGTTATTCCGGCTTATCCGATCAATTGCGAAGCAAATGAGATCTCATTTTAATTTTATATTCAAACGTAAATGAAATACTTAATTTTTTTTTTTATTATTTTCCTACAACAAATCTGGTTATTCTAAAATATAAATAAGCCAAAGCCTGGCAAGGTAAAAATATATGAAATACTGAATGCAATCCCCTAATCAAATCAAATCCCCGGTCGAATAATTCTATCAGGTTTATCATACCTATAAATTCATATTAACAACCCGAAATATCTTTAAAAATTGCTGACATTTTGGAGTAATTCGGGGCGCCATCATTATTCGCCTTATAAAGTCGGAACTACCGTGACATCCAGTTGGATAATCGAATCCCTTATAAAATTTCATTATATGTATTCGTTTTTTTTTATAACATATTTTCTGCTCAAGAACAGGTTCTATCAATCGATTACTATTCATTGTTTACGATAATACCTAATTGCAAAACTAAAGTAGTATATATACAAGTAAAACGTACCTTTCCGATTCTTATGTAATGCCTAAAAACTCAGTAAAGTTCGGAAATGCTTTCAATTATTGTTTGTTTGTTATTTGTATTCACTAAAAATGAAGCGGCAAATATATTGGGAGTTTATCCGACGCCTTCAATAAGTCATCAAGTCGTGTTTCGTCCACTAATGTTCGAACTCGCCAGACTTGGGCACCAGGTTACAGTAATAACGACCGATCCAGCCTTTTTAAAAGGCCAAGCTCCTGGAAACTTGACCGAAATCGATATGCACGATGTCTCCTACGAACACTTGAAGCTTCATGGAAGTTCAGAAAACAAGACTGATCCGATCGATTTTGACAATTTTATCAATGATTTTCTCATAAATTTATTCGTGAAACAATTAAATTCCACTGAAATTCAAAAATTACTCCGTAGTAGTGAAGAATTCGATTTAATATTTGTCGAATCCTGGGTACGACCAGCTCTTATCTTTTCGTACATTTATAACGCGCCTGTCATCGAATTCAGCTCCCTGGGTGGTATTAATTTGGCCTTAGAAGCTATAGGAGCTGCCTCGCATCCCCTTATTTATCCTAATGCGATGCACAGAAAAATTTATAATTTGACGTTATGGGATAAGATAAACGAATTATATATACATTATTCGTGTCAGTTTTATTTTACGCAACACGAACTAATAGAAAATGAAATGTTAAAATCAGTTCTTGGTTCAGACATTCCAGATTTGAATTATTTGAGACAAAATGTTCGAATGTTATTTTTAAATGTGCATCCTATTTGGGATTTCAATCGACCTGCTCCACCAAATGTGTTGTATTTAGCAGGTTTACACCAGAAACCTCGAAGAGAATTACCAAAGGTATATTTAAGAATTTCAAAGTGCTTTATCAGTTTTATAAAATTTGACTTTTAAAATGTCTTTGGAGTTACTAGGTAAGACTCTTGAAAGACCATCTGCATAAGTACCACATATTATACCTATTTAATACTTAGTACTTAGTATTGTCGTGCTTCAGTTTGAGGGACGACTGAGTCGGTGTAACAGCGCAGGGGGCATAACAACTGAGATCCCAAGTTTGGTATCGTGTTGACACTACTAAAGATGGTTACAATTTCTAACAGAGTATATTTTTATGGCCCATTTAAATTAAAAAGCATTTTTTCAGGATTTGAAATTATATCTTGATTCTACAAAAAATGGAGTTATATACGTGAGTTTTGGTACAAACGTTAATCCATCGTTGTTTTCACCAAAAATCTTAAAAATATTTAATGATGTATTTTCTCATCTTCCTTACGACGTTTTATGGAAATGGGATGAGGATGAGCTTCCAGGGCGTCCAAATAACGTTGAAATTTCAAAATGGCTGCCGCAGTCTGATTTATTGAGTAAGTCCTGTTTGTTTATATCGTTTATATTGTGCTTAATCTCTATAAGCAACCTTACTCTTCACTTAACATTATCACTTATTTCATACTAACAATAACATGTACATACATACAAAGCATTGTTAACTTAATAACCCCCTCGCTTCCAACATTCATGTAAACTATCATAAGAAGGAGATAAACCTTAGACATATATTCCAAGGCTTCCACAATTGATATCATGTCAATTATTTGTCCTTAAGTGTTTATATAATTAAAATACACGATACATAAAGCTGTTTATCAATTATTAAGTTTATTACAAAGTTCTAAAGTTCCCATTGAAAGTACCAGAAATATTTTTTCAAGTACAATTATTGCATTTGTTTTTTGTTTAGGGCATAGAAATGTGAAGCTATTTATAACACAAGGGGGATTACAATCTACAGACGAAGCAATAACTGCCGGTGTTCCCCTCATTGGCATACCACTGCTCGCTGACCAATGGTTCAATGTTGAACAATATGTTAAATTCGACATTGGAAAACGACTCTTATTAGAAACACTCACAGAGGATCTACTGATGGATGCTATTAAGACTATAATGGGAGACAAAAGGTATGTAAAATGATAAGAGAAAGGTGACAAAACTCAGGCCGGCAACGCACCTGCTAGCAAGTGTTGCAAATTTTTTTTTTTTTTTTTTTTTTATGTCATAAGGTGGCAAACGAGCAGGAGGCTCACCTGATGGAAAGTGACTACCACCGCCCATGGACATCTGCAACACCGGGGGGCTTGGCAATGTCCATGGGCGGTGGTAATCACTCAATCAGGTGAGCCTCCTGCTCGTTTGTCCCCTATAACATAAAAAAAAGCTTTGTGCATACTAGTTTAGATGGGTACCACCCATCTGGTATCCGTCATTCTACCACTAGACAGCACTACTTACATTGTTGTGTTCCAGTTTGAAGGATGAAAGAGTCAGTGTAAGTTCACAAGTGACATAACATTTTTTGTTTCAGGGTCGGTACATTAGTGATGTAAATGATAGTTGATTTTTCGTATATAACCAATGTTTATGGCCTGTGGTGACCTCTTAACATCAGCTAGTCCATTTGTCAATCAGTAAAGCTATTGAAAAAAATTTTATAGATTGACTCAGTAACAATCGCATTGATTTTATTAAAATATATTAGCATTTATACAAATATGATAATTAAAAGATAATTAGTTCAAAGTCTACCTCGGTGAATACATAAAGATATTTTTATAATTATAAATTATAAATTTATAGTACTTAAAACATAATTTATTTCGCATCGCCAGACACTTGAATACTAAAATATTCATGAAACTCAAGTCATAATGAGACTTTAATTTCACTGCACAAGTTACTTATCACCTACGTCTTAAATAAAATACTTAAAACATATGCATATATGTATATAAACTGCGTCTGTGATAAGGAAATTAAAAAAGTGCAGACTTGTAAGCAGATGACAGATACTAAAAATTTAGAGTGTATAATATCGGTTATTCCACAAAATAACCAATATAGATAATGTGTTAACCCGTAATTCGATATTTGTATAAAGGTAAAAGGTAAATATTTCACTGAGTTAAGGATCATTTTCTGGAGGAAGCTCGGTACTTACTCCGCAATACTACTCCAATGCCGGTTCGGTTCGGTTAGATGTGTCTCTTCATCTTCGAGCACGACATGAATTATTATCGAAAATAAAGTACGTGAAAATTTTATGGCGCTCAAACGGCTTGGTTATTTTTGATATAATACACGTAATTCTGCGACTAAGCGGTACATAAAAAGTTTCTAATTAATAAATATGTTGATTGCAGGTATAGTCAAAATATTGTAAAGTTACGCAGCTTTATAATTGATCAACCACGATCACCATTGGAAAGCGCTGTGTGGTGGACGGAACACGTGCTGCGCCACCCTGATGTAGCATATCGACGTACACCTGCGGCGAACGTGTCGTGGACCGAGTACTATGAACTGAAAATTGTGCTGTTTCTATTAAGTGTTTTGATAACACTTTTCACGATCACAGTATCAGTGATCCATACAATTGTTTCGAAAGTAAAATATTGTCTACACTTAAAGGTCAAGAAAAATTAATGAATAGCATGTTCTTGTCTGTAAAATAAGTTATGTCATTAGAATTAAATAGAATTGTCATCGTCAGTCCTGAGTTTTTTTTTAATTCTTAAATCTCTGGTTACGTTTTGAAGCTTTGTGTTATTTTTTGTCAATGGCTTTCAGTTGAAATTATTGATTATAATTTTATTCTAAACGCAACGCACTGCGTTGATCTAGTAAATAAGAGAAATGTCAAGGATAAATTTTTCTGCAAAGAAATTATCAGTAGAGAAAAGACGACATTCGCCGTGTAAACTACTTATTATAAATAATAAAACGATTGAATTAAACAAAAACAATAAAACGGAGTTTTACATTTACAGTGTTAGTAGAAGGATATCATTATCGTGACGATGTCCTTCTAATCCCTTTTGATAACAAAAGCAGGATGTGCAGGATATTTTATACAAATTTGTTTATGCTTAGTATTGATCAACCAGTGGTGTAGTTTGGCGGATAAATGCCCCGGTGCGGCAGAATTTAAAAACTGATTTAACAAAAGCTTTGGATAAGTTTTGTCCCGCATCGTAGTCATTAATTTGTGGAAAATGGTATAGTTTAAAACGTAATTGTTATTTTATGTAAAAAACAAAGTTTTATAACTAATAATCAATATTTCGTAAAAAATAACATTACTACTTATATAAATAAAACAATTTCTTCTTATTTATTTTTTATTGTAATCATTTGATTAATAGAAATTGAAATCAAGAATTATATTTAAAATATTTACAACAAAAAAAAATTAAAATAAACAATTTAATTTAATGGACTAATTTTTGTGGTAGGAGATAAAATGGGAATCCCTCAGGAACCGATTTTTAGTCAATTTCTGTTCCTCATTCACACAAATGACTGCTACGTAATTATTCGGTTATAGAAAGTAATATTTGCTAGTGACACCTTTTCATCAATTTAATTTTCAAAATTAAAGACTAATTAATATATGACGATGTGAACGATGCTATCTCTGATTAATTAATCATTACATGGTATAAAACAAAGTACGTAAGCTTACCGCACTCAGTCCCCGTATGCTTTGATGTTTAAAATTTCACAATGCGGTTTTTGAAAGACGTGTTTCTTGTCTAATGCGGTTTTTTTAATATATAGACTGATTCAGGAGAAAGATTTATATGTGCACAATATAGTAGAGAATCACTGATAATTTTAGAGGTTTCTATTATCTGTATAACATTTATTTAATTAGCAGTACAGCACAATGATTTTTACTGCTTAACTAACTACAAAAAATACTATTATGTCTAACAACAAATTATATAATAAACAACTTTTGACAGCGAATTAACGCAATATCATTGGTCGAGAGCTTGATTAATTTATGATATTCAATATGTATTTGCGAAAAAAATGCATTTTGAACGTCAACGAAAATGTTATCTGAACTAAGATAGTCAAATTAAAGTATACTCTATTTCAAAAATAACAACAAAAAGCTAAATAAACAACATTTGACAGAAAATTGACGCGATATCATTGGTCGCTTGATCAATCTATGATATTCACTATGGATTTACGAAAAAATTGCGTTTTAAACGTCGACGAAACTGTTATCGGAATTTAAAGTAAAATTAAAGTGGAAATAAATAGTTAAGTGTAATAGTATTGTAATATAAATAAAAATGTATTAACCAAAAACTCTTAATATTGCAAAATATAGCTGAGCTATTAACAAATCTAGTGGAATACGTAATCTAATGTGTGATTATCTTTATTCCTATTTCGATTAGAATAGGATATATATAAAAATATTCACGGAATTTTAAGACCTTTGACTTATTTATAGTGTTAGCAACAACATACCATTAATCAATGTCAAAATCAGGTGTCTACACTCCACTGTCATTTTGAAACGTCAAATAGGTTATGTTTGTATAAGGTAAAAATTGTGTTTAATTTAAAAAATATATAATAATTCTGTGATAAAGGCCATTTAAAAATTAAACACAATTTAATTGTATATCATAAATTTATCGTTATTAATAACTTTGAACGTGAATGCATCCGCAATGACGTTCTATTTTCAGACTCAAATATTTAAAATGGATTGTGGCCAAAGGTTAAATTTCTTATGAGTTTTGATATGAAGTAACAGTGCATTTGGTATAGGCCGGCCCTCCTCCGTCTGTGTTGTTTGATATGGATGAATTTAAGCTAAGAGCGGGAGAAAAAATCGGAGCTTTACATGTAAGTGACTATTGGATGTTACTATGTCATGTTACCCTGGTACCTGTGTAAACATTTCCCTCCCACGATTTGTTTGTTTTTGTAATTTTATGTATTATTTATATATGTCGCATACATTTTGTATGTATGTCTGTAAGTATTTGTGGCAATGACACTATAATTATAGATTTGACCATGAAACTTACATAACATACATTTAGAATCTAATTACTTTAAATTTATTTTGCATTAGGTCATACTATTTTGGCAATAGGTATTAAGCAGATTTTATTAATAACATATTTCTTGTGAACTTTTTAAATTATTTATCTGAAATATAAATTTAAATTTTGAATAACATAATGTTTAGTTTTTGTTATTTTTCTTTTACTTTGATCATAAAGATTGATAAAGAGTTGTATTTATATAAATTTCACTTTTAAATAGTTATAATTAATGTATATATATTACTGGCCCAAAGGTCACATTAATTTAAATCTTAGTATAGTGCATATTGTTATAACTAACAATGATATGAGCAATACACCAATCCTACATCACTATATAAATTATGTAAATGAGTTGTTAAATACCAAAAAATATATAATTTTCAAATTAATTTTCTATATCCTTAAGCACTGGATACTAATTTCATTAATTTTAAATCAAATTTAAACCAAATAAACTTGTGTTAAATAAAATGAGGTAATTAAAAAACAACAATTAAAAATAGATTATATTTAACTATTAATTCTGTTCATAAAAATATTTTAGAAATCTTCCATGTATGCTTTAGTTGAGTGAGTTTGATTCTTCCAAAGTGTAGTTTTTATTGGCAAAGAAGTCCAATATTTTATTACTCAGTTGTTTTCTATCGTTCCACTTGCAGAGCATTGCTAGTTGTTAGTTGATACCACCCACATATCAGATGTTACACTGCCAAACAACACTACTTTCTATTGTTGTCTATTGGTCTGAAGGATAGAAGTCAGCGTATCTATAGGCACAAGTTACATAACATCTTCTCAAGTTTGGTGGTGCTTTGGTGATGTTAGGAGGAGGGGAGGAGAGGAAGGTGGTAGTAACCACCAACCATTGTGTGGCGCATTTGCATCACATATTGCCACCTACCATCTACTATATATCATAAAAAAAACTTGAATTTTATTTTAACCAATAATAATTTCGTTTTCAGGAAGCAGCTGTAGTAGCTGCTAATAGCAGCAAAAACAGATTTCAGGATGTATTCAATCATACAGCAGATGCAATCAGAAGAGTAAGGATAACATTTCAATCAATCAATCAATCAATCAAATATATTGTATATAAAGGCTCAAGATACAACATGTGCACCGGTTGAGCCTTGCCAAGAGTCTGCACCTAGTTGACATGTTCCTTCTTTTATATTGTTTGTGAATCAACTGTCGGCCATTGCATGTGTTGTGTACAACTGCTTAATGAGGGTAGACGCCGTCATATATATATATCAACAACTATTTTTTGGAGGTAGGGCTTTGTGCAGGTCCATCTGGGACCACTCACTCATCAGTTATTCTACCGCCAAACAGCAGCACTCAGTATGGTTGTATTTGAAAAGGCGATTGAGCCAGTGTAACTACAGGCACAAGGGCCATAACATCTTAGTTCCCAAGGTTGGTGGCGCATTGGCAATGTAAGAAATGATTAATATTTCTTACAGCGCCAGTGTCTGTGGCGATGGTGACCACTTACCATCAGGTGATCAACTTTATCAATTTTATCTATAAAACTATTGTTTTTTAAACCAAAATTTTATCAGTTGACAATTACAATTTTCATTGTAAACTTTAATGTTATAAATTTTATTAAATGTCAAAAAATAAATATATTGTATTTGTAGATACGAGAAGCTTTCTTTGATTTGTGGGACAATGAATTGGTGACGGAGGGCAGGGCTCGGGCTCTGGCCTGGGCGCGGGAGGCCGCCCGCAGGGTACAAGAGGGTGCTCCACCGCTCTCTCCCATGATACTGTATGAGGAACTGGTGACCCTTTTGAAAGATCATGGTAAATATAAACTTTTTATTTGAATGCTGTTTGAAGTTATGACCTTAAGTTGCTCATTTATGTTCATGCTGAATTAGATTAAAGTTTGATTTAATAAATACTCAATCGCTTTTTCCCAATATCTTCCCAATATATTTAATATGTTTTTTCAGTATGGCGTCGTAGTATGATAATCTTCGTCTGCGGTGCGGCGGTCGGTGGAAGCGCAGGTCTGGTCATAGGCCTGCGAGCGAGCGCCCGAGTGCCGAGCGGACCGCATGCCAGGGCGCTCCACACGCAGACCGACCAAACCGTCATCCTGGTAGAGGATGCCGTATCGCCAGGTCAGAAGATTTTAACGTTAGCCCTTAGAATGCGGCAGCTTAGTAGACCATCACGTTTGAATTCTCTCGAAGCGGCGTCGTGACTCGGGTTGCAATGGTTCTGGTTCAGGCGCGGGCGCGGGGGAGGTGCTGGTGCGCGTGCAGGCGTTCAGCGTGTCGGCGGCGGACCGCAGCGTGCTGCGCGGCCGCGCGTCGGCGCTGCGCTCGCTGCTGGCCGCCTCGCAGGTCACCGTGGGGAGAGGCTTCGCGGGTGACTCACTGACTTACTGACCTACTTGAACGTGATGACTGTTAAATTTTATCACCTAAAATTGGATTTGTTCCAAAGTTATGTTTTACTTTGCAAAATTTTCGTACAAAATTTTCGTACAAAATTTTACACACTAAATTACTACTTGACTTATCTGACAAACATTGGTCCGTAATTCCAGGTGTAGTGCTCGACGTGGGACAAGGCGTAAACGACTTGGAAATGGGTGACGAGGTGTGGGGCTGCATCAGCGAGTGGAGCGGAGGCGCCGCCAACGAGCTGCTCGCTATTAGAAGGTAAAGTAAACCTAGGCGGTGATGAGGTAACTATCAGTGACCTTGGAATATTCATAATAACTATGAAAACACTTGGGGGTGGGGCGTTGTGTAAGCCTCAAACAGAAATACTTTGTATTGTTGTGTTCCGGTTTGAAGGGTGAGTGAGCCAGTGTAACTCCATGCACAAGGGACATAATAACTAAGTTGCCAAAGTTGGTGCGGTATCGAAGATGTCAGGAATGATTAAAAATTCTTACGGCGCTAATTTCTATGGGCAGCGGTGACCACTCACCAACGGCTGGACCATTCCCACAATCGCCTACCTATTTCATAAAAAAAGACGTCAATATTGTTAATTTAAAATTAGTGTATATTGATTTTGGCCAGCACTCGAGTGAGCAAACGTCCGCGTCACCTCGCCGCGGACACGGCGGCGGCGCTGCCCTGGGTGGGCTGTGTGGCGCTGGCGGCGCTGCGGCGCGTGCAGTACCGACCGGACTCCAGCAAGGGGAAGCGGTGAGGGCGCTGCGCTGCGTCGTGTGGTTTAGCCAGGGCGGCAGCGGAGAGTAAGTACGCCGGCTTGTGCAGGGTGTGCGTGGTGGGCGCGGCCAGCGGGGAGGGCTGCGCGCTGGTGCAGCTGCTGGCCGCGTGGGGCGCCCGCGTCACGGCCGCCGCGCCGCGGAAGTCGCATCGCGTCTTAAAGGACCTCGGTGCGTTGCTCGGTGTATTATTCTTAAACTGTTTTGCGATAACGATTCATTTTAGACGTATTCTTTATTACTGTTGGTTTACTGCCGACTACGACATCTCTAAAGAATTTCTGTATAATGTTCTCGCCAGGTGCACACGAGCTGGTTGAATTGGAAAGCAACGCTCACACGAGTCCGTCGTGGCTGTCTTTAGAACAATATGCGAGTCGCCGCGGCCCGTGGGACTGCGCCCTCTGCTGCTCGGGTGCTCCGCCTCCACCCTCACCCGCGGCTTCTGCGCTGCTCAAGTTAGTGCTAATAACCCGGAACCCTTATAATTGAACCTTCATTCAGTTTGGTTTCAACAGAACTTCAACTAACCTGTGAAATTATTACCAATACATGTAATAAAATGATCACTTAACGTCCCAATGGGCTAAGTCTCCTCTATTTATATTAATTATAATATAAATTATATCCATATATTACAAAATATTGCTCACATATAACCTATATTGAGATACTTATATATTTTCTTGTTATTTTAACATTTTTTTTGTATATTTCAGAGCAACGGCCCCACGATACGCTTTGTTGGATATTCGACCGAAGCCCTTACTGACTGACCGCTTGCCAACACCCTTCTGGGTGATATTCTCGGCTTCCTTTTACACCTTTAGGCTTTTGAGGGTGAGATTTTGAAGTTTTAACATTTTTACAAAGGCATTTTATAACTTGACAAATATCATTTTTTTCGGCTGGTTCTAATCTATTAATATTTCTATGGGCTTAAATGCCATTCCATGGACTCTTATTAGCTCAGGCTATTATGATTAGATTATCGCGAAGAATATCTATTCTGGTTTCATTAAAAAAAAAAAAACAATGTTCCGATGTCTGACGTGATAGCTTTAATTGATCGTCCAGACGTCACCATTCGCTTCTCAGCATTTTGTACATAGATCATGGCTTTCAGGATAATGAGTTCTATAAGTAGCTTCCTATTAATTATCTTATATAATTGTGCTTTAAGTTCATTTTCCTGGCTCGGTCAAAAGTTTTATCATAGCAATGAGCATTTTTCCAAAGATCATGATATTTGAATAACCATAAGGATTTCCCCTACAGTGGATAACTGGATGCGGAACCCACACAGACTGGTTGGAGGATAAGAATCAACTCCGGGAAGGTCTCGACAATCTTCGACTTCTCGTCGATTCTGGTCAGCTTTCACCTGTGCTCGATAAGGTAAATCGATTAGTGAAATCTTTAACACGTGCTATATTTGTAACTATAGAATATCACAATTTATAATTTGGTACACTTTTTCACATTGAAGAAATAAGGATTGGGTTTAGATTTACAAATTATTTGGTGAATTATCCCAACAAAATAGTGGATTTAATAAAAGTAGCAGTTTTTGGCAAAATTTGACATCAACTACAAGTATTAATCACGAACTGTTGCTCGAGAAGCATAGTTCGTGATTGATATATCATTATTTATAATATAACACGAATGCACTTAAATACCTTAGTATATCCACATTAATTCTACATCCAAAGTTCCTATAATAATTTCGTCGATAGTATTAGTACAATTTATAAGGAACACTACTTTCCTAATAAATTAAAATATTTTAAATGTAATTTGTAACAAGAGTCCTAGTTCAGAAACAAGTAAACACAAATTTCAATGGTTTCCAGGTCTACCTTCCTCAGGACTTTGAGTCCGCGCTGGCGCACGCGTGCGGAGACGACGCCGTCGGGACGTCCGTGGTGAGATTCCCGTAGACTTCCAAAATATATCACAAATAACGCTCAAAATATCAAATGTCATCCAGGTTGTCACAGATTTAAATTGTTGGAACGAAGTTCTTTTACGCACCTGTAGTACTAGTGGAGTGGCAGAAACGAAATGTCACCAGGCGACATTACCATCTCTCTTGTTTTTAAATACGGTTTTATTTAAACTAATTTTTGTTATTGTGTTTTATTTCTTGTCGTTTATAACGTTACCGTTGTTGATTTATTTTATTGTACACATTATATAATACATACCGACTTCGTTCCAACCCGGTGTCGACACCGCACGTTTTTTTCCTATTTACTCTGTGATTTCAAACCAATAAAAATGATAGTCATATACGTAATTATACAATTTTTTTGTTGTCTGTTAATAAATGGTTTACAAACTATCAAATTAAAATGTATGTATTAAAAAATGTGAACTGTCTAATCGTTCAAGGGATTGTGTTGGTAAAAAATATTTCCTTAAATTTTTTGTAGTTGTATTGTGATAGAATAATGAAGAAATTCAACGCTGTCATTTTCTGATGTTACTTTTTTTGAATAGAAAACCTTTACAAAAATAAATATAATTTTAGAAAAGGAATAACGTAGATGTTTTTTTAGTTAAGTATATTTTTATATATTAATTTTATTAATCCGTATTGGAAATTAGAAAATACGTTTAATTTTAATTTTTTGGTATCATAAGTAAAGATATATATTTAAAAAGTATGAAATTGTCTTGTATTGTATGCATTCATCACAATCCTAATCACAAAATGTTGTTATGTATTCGATAAGATACTACTACGCTCCATTGGATTTTGCTTACACACAAAAGCCAATACTAAAATGTTCCAATAGTATCTTTATTATGGTCCATTCGACCACGTATCTAATAGAGACGCATTCTCTTGTAGTAGCTGGTCTCTGAAAGTCTAACTAATCAGCGTACATGCTATACTATAAAACTATATAATTATTTAACGAATTTACTGGCCTAATATATATTTTTATTGTTCGAGCAGCGATTTGATATTACACACACGCTGAGAAATTTTACAAGTATTTTCGTTTAATAGACTAGAAATTGACTTTTGTTTATTTCAACGGCACGAGGACTGGAGATAAAACAATTATATTTACATATTCTCTACGATCCACTTATAGTTCTGATATATTATACACTACAAACAGTTCTTGATTCAAGTCAAAACGCCATTATTTAGGACCAATGACGTCATGTCAATTCAAGGTCAAATTTGTTTATCTTTGGTCCTCTAATTGTTTTTGAATATAGTTGATTAGAAATTGAGCGAAACAGTTTGATTCAATTAGCTGTCATTTTGGCGCACTCTTAAGTTTTATGATAAAGAAATAACAATTTCAGAAAATGGTTGTCATCTTTTTAGTAGAAATAAGTTTTAACTTCTTCTTACTTTAATGAGTGTAAATTATCAACGAATAAAAAAGTATATTTTATGTAAGTATAGGCTTAAATAATTCAACTGTTTGTCACAGATTTAGACTTTTTTATAAAGGTGCTATTTCGAAAATACCTAATCAATGTAAAAATATTGAATTATGTAGGTTAATATTTTAATGTAAGTCATAATTTATTATTGTTTAATGACATTATCGCCTCAAACACTCGCTGGTTCTACTTCAACTGCACTATTGCCAGACTTACAACACTATACTTGATGTGATTCTTTTAACTTAAACTAATAATTTCTTATTTTTGTCCAAAGATAGCAATATAATTATTATCTTTATATAAATATACAAGTTTAGTAAATAAAAAAATAGCGAGAAATTTCAAATTACTCAGAACGAAAATGTATTAAATTATGTTTAATCGTTAAAATAAAATCAAAGACTGTACCACTAATTGGCCAGTAATAATAACATAAATTAAATGAATTTTGTAAATAGATTAAAAATATATAAATTAAAAATATATAAAATAATAGGTGCTAACGAAAATTAATCTTTAGTAAATAACTCTGAGAATTACTGTAAAAAGTATTTGTTTTGATATATTTATTGATATACAAAATGTCAAGTCTGAATTTTAGTCAAATGTTTTTTTATGTAATTTTAATATATATAACACAAACCTACTTGAGCATCATAGTAATATATTTTTAAAGCCAGTCATTTGTAACTATTCGTATGTTATTGTATATGTAAACTCCCGCATAATATACTAAACATTACACATAACCATTATACTAATATACTCACAGATTAACCATTATATAGTAATATATAACAATTTTTATGTGAAATTTTCTTAAATGACAATAATATACAACCTACACATGTGATAATAGCGAGAAAAATGTATAATCCGAATTTTTTGTGCTCTGAGAAGAGCAGAGCAGAGATAATTCTGGGGATTTAAAGGATATACATTACAAGAACCATCGAACAAATAAAACAATCTCAAATCCTAATTTAACCACAGTAACAGTGCCATCCAAATTAAAGAAAATTACTAAATAAATGTAAATATTTTATTTTAGATTAATAAAGATAAAAATGTTATTTTCTAAATAAAATTTTACGACAATATGCCGTTTTTTTTTTTATTTCAGCTCTATCCTAATTAAATATATATTTTGATTGTTTACTAGTGTGTTTGTTTGTATTTATAGATAATATTCAGTATGACTGATAAATTATCTCGTCTGTCTTCTCGACCGACCTTTTTCATCGATTCCTTGACGAATTCGGATAATTTGAACTTAAGTCTATTAACATTAAAAATATATTCTCTTTATTCGGCTAATAATGTACCGTTTTTCATATAACTGAGAAGCATTGTATTTATTAGTTTGTGTATTAATTTTCTATGGGTCGGTATGTTGATAAGCTGCCTCATTGGTCTAGTCTAGTGGCTTGATAAATGGCCACAAAGCCCGGCGTTCTAGGTTCAAATCCAAGGTCGGGCCGATACTGAGTTTCCCCAACAGCCCGAAGTGTGTGCGCTGCGCACTGCACCTGAACGCTTTCCAGTCGTGACGGATTTGCCGTCCCATAGGATTATGAGTGCACAAATAAAGAGGGCACCTGTGTTTACGCACACACTTCTGCTCCCATGAGGTTGGCCGCCGTAACCGAAATCGGCCGACATTTTCATCAGGTACAGTAACCATTTAAATAAATAAAACAAAACAATGTCCGAACCACATTTATTATTGTTTGAACACAACCTAATTACCTAGTTATACATTAATTATGAACAGATAACAACAGTATAGGTCAATAGAAATACAAGTTACATTATTTTCAGGCCCTAGAATATATTGTAGAGTATATTAAGTACTATATTGGTGACATATTTGAAAGACAGATTAAAAAAAACTACATTTTTAAATGAATATACACTTGGAGTTGCCATATTATGCGCGAAGCAGCATTTAATTTCAGACTTTTTGAAGTCCCCATAAATTTCATTCTAAGCTGTTTTATTTTAGTTTAAATAAATACTAAAAATATGTCAAAATAAATAATTATCATTTATTTGTAATAATAATTATTATATTTGTAACAAATCTATTATATAATAGATCGTAATAAGATGAAAAGTTATAATTGGTCCTTAATTTAGTTTATATATAAGAAAATTTGAGCTAAACGGAGATTGATACGAGGCTAGCGTTAATCTGTGGTTGGTTTCTTAACCATTGATTAATATTTGACTACAATACAGGAAGTCCCACAAGATGATGATGAATATGTGTATATTTAACGAACATATACATACTAAATACATATACGTATGTATTTATAATCAATGTCAACACACTTAGAGCCTACGTCGCTAGGGATCATTTTAATATGCTACTCAAGTACAATTAAATACAAATACAATTAAAAAACTGTAAACGCATATAAAACATCTAGGGCCGTAGTTATAAACAAATTCATAATATCGAAATACAAAAAACTGTAATAAATTGTAGCTTTTTGTTTTACAAAACGTACAGTCGACAAAAAAATAATTGAAATATATGTTTTGTCTAATAAAATTATGTTTACTGTTCTTTTTACGACAACCTAACGAAAAATTCAGCATTTCATATTTGCAAATAACAAAACATTAAATGTATATACACATGTTGTTTCTATATTGTATGATTATATGTTAATAAAAATAAATTATCCAAGCTTTATTACTGATTGGGAAGGTCCTTTGAAGTACAAGCAAATACACATCCTTTTATATTAAAAGCAAACTTAATCACCCGAAAGCAAATCAAAGAGAAATACCCACATGTAATATACACATAAATATATGTTATATATGTTTTATGAGACTATATAAATATCATTTGAATGAACAAACATAATATTAGTCACCTTCATCAATCATTTAATTACCTGTATATTGGAAATATAAAAAAATCAGAGAGTTTTTGTGCGTCAATACGTCTGTTAATATTATAAAATTTTCTTGCCGACTGTACTGTATACACAATAAATTATTACAAGAGATTCCTTTATTAATATCTCGGATAAATTCTACTGGAATGTTTAAAACATTTAGATTGAACTTTATGAAGTATTATATAAGATTCAAATTTGAAAATAGTCAAATTATGGCTGTAAACTGTAATATAATGGCATGCAAAATTGTATCTTATTTCGTTATCATATAGGGTCTAAATTATCAATTCAAATATTCCGGTCGTTAGAAGAAAAAAATACAACAAAACATTGTGTCTATGATGTTACATAAAACGAATTAAACTGACATTAACATGTAAAACTCAAAACTGTTCATTAAATAAAACATTCAACTTATTTACATAATTCATATAAAAATTAAAATTACATAACATTTTTAACAATTGCATTATTAAATACTGTCAAATATCATATAATATTTAAAGTAATCATCACCCACCTTATCACCCAGTTCATCACCAATCTATATCATCACCACATTAGAATATAACCTCATCATGAAGACATATATATTTTCCAATAATACAGCTACTGTATTATTGCATTTAATTATTTAAAACACCAATTCCATTGTCAATCCCCGTGTATTATACCCCATTATCCCCAATGAATGCAAGCTTAATACTTTTAAGATATATTCAAATCATTTAACTACAGTAAACAGTTATTATATCTAATTGTTTGTTCCGGTTTGAAGGGCGAATGACCCAGTAACTGCAGGCAAAGGGACATAACAACTTAGTTCCCAATGTTGGTGGCACATTCATGATGCAAGCTTTCACCATCAAGCGGCACCTTTGTACCTGCCAGCCTGTATATTTTTTTGTTTAATAAATATGACAGATACTATTTTTCATTCAACTATCCGTAGCCAAAACGAATTGTTATTTGATTATAGAAACCGGTTTTAAATACATAATTGTTTACCACTTAAAACATATTAAAATATTCCCCATGAATCGAAACGATGAATAATGAATTTAATTTTTATTCAGATATTTTAATACAACAGCTGGTATTCACCATTTTGTACCGAACCCATTATATAAGCCCTATTCCAATCGAAGGAGGAATAAAGATAAACAAACCTTGCCTTGACATATACATGCGGTTTGCAGCTGCAAACAGTACTTGATAAATTTATCTTTATTTATAGGGCAACATTATTCAACTTGACTTATATCCACTTTAATTTTACTTCCAAAGTTCAAAAAGCAATTTTTTCTCGAATCCATGAATAATATCATAGATTACTCAAGACTACTGATATCCAGTCTATTCAATGTGATAGTGGTTTTTTTGTCTCTACTTCTTTGGTTGGAATAGACACAATTTACATATGAATAAAATTTAACCATCGGTCCCGTGTAGTACGTTCACATAAATACATTTAATTATGTGAACGTCCTCCTCACAATTATACCAAATATCAGCAGCGATATAGCGAACCGCCGTACCGACGTCACGTCACGGTGGGGTAAGGAGACAAAATGGCATTCTTAGAAACTTGAAAAAGTCGAATTTCCAATTCAAAGAAAAACCATCAACAGTTATATTCAACCTTCGAAAACATTTTTTTTTTATATGAAAATTATATTTCTAAAATTTGCCAATTTGTTCCCTAGCCATTGGCAATGCGACAAAAATGGGTACGTTTTTAATAAACGTTATTTAATAATTAGATAATCACAAATTAAATACAATGGAAGCATATAGTATTGTTCAGAATATATTATGCGAAGCGACTACGTAATATATTTGATTGGTGGAAAGCATATATTCTCTCGCATCTGAAAATATACAAATATTAATTGATACTTCACATTACACTCGTGAAGTGCTTAAAACTTACTTTTAAAGTAATACGCTGTTTTGAATTATAATATTTAAAGTATATACTTTGAATATTATTATTATTTTGCGGTGAACTTTGAGATTATTTATTAGTTTTACTGTTTATGACATTGACTCATACTTAGGAAAATAATATTTAAATCAATCTTGATAATTTTCAGTAGGTACGGAACCTGCTTTAACATTTGTTGTTTGGATATTAGAAGAAGTAACTTACTAATACAGGAATAGTTCGGGGAAGTACTTGGTGCAGGGGGTCGGCTTGCCCGCGGGGGAGCCTCCCACGCCCACACCCAGTAGTGGTTCTTCGGATAAAGAGTTGAAGATTTCTTCGAGTTTCTCCTTTATCTCGTACTAGAGTGAGAGTGTTATTAAAAAAGTTAGTGACTAGATAAATTAAGTCAAATTTATTATTTGTGTAGTATTATTATTAATATCAAATATCAAAAAAATTTTTATTCAAGTCGAAGCCTGAAAGTTGGAAGTGTGTACTCTCGTGCCCAGGAAAGCGCTTAAAGCGCGTAAGTCCTGCGCCTGAACTTTTTGCGCTGACGGATTTCCCATCGGATTACTCGAGTACACCCGTTTGGGCGCGGAGGGCGCACCTTGGGCTGCGTGATGAGCAGCAGGTGGTCGAAGGGCGCGGTGCGGAAGGTGTCGTTGAGCGTGGCGCGGCGGCGCTCCGCCTCGCGGCGCTCCGCCTCGCTGGGGCCCGACGCGGCGCGCCGCAGCGCCTCCAGGCTCACGCTCTCGCCGCCGCCGCAGTGCTGCGAGGGCAATCATTAATAATTCATTTAACGAAATGCCATTCGACGAATATATTTATAAATAAACACTAGCAATGTACCAGAGTATGTCTCTCCCTCCTCATGTCATGTAGTGACAGGTGAGCCTCCTCGTGTCCCCAACACCAGAAATCATTGTCGGTACGCTAAGGAAGAGGATAGGGTATATTGGATGAGGTGTGGGTGGGATAAGGATAGGACCATGGACTACGACGAAATGTCCTCATAAGATAATGTGTAACATTCGATAAAATACATTAGATTATGACTAAAAATTGGAAAGACATTTTGAAAAAAAGAAAATTTTGAAAAATTTTAACGCATATTTGGATTTAAAAGAAGATCGACGCAAAATCGTAAATGACAATTTAGGTTATACCATATTATAGAGTTTTAATTAAATAAAAATTACTAACAACGAACTAAGGATGCGGTGTCCTACTCCCACTTTTATCACCCAGCTAACAATAAAACCCTAATAATAATAATAAAACAATAATTTTATAACTATAACGGCTAACTATGAATATTATGGCCTCTAAAGACCGTCTCTCACCGGGAGCATTCGCCTGTACTGTAAGTTCAGATTCGAGCATCACTCAAGTGAGTCAGAACTGAGCATTACAGAGTTTAACCCGTAATGATACAATATGTCCGACATTATAAAAACAACTGACTCAACTGTAGGCGAATGCTACGTTGACGGACCTCATATGAATTACGTCATTGTCACGCGCAACATGTGATAAAAAATTTAACGATAGAATATAATTACATAAGCTCCAAAATTCGGCATCGTCGGACGATGATTGTAATTGTACTTCTCAATGAACATTCTGTATTCCTCGTCCAAATCGTCGTATTGGGTTCGCTGTATGAATATTGACAAAGGCGTGATATTATAATGCCACTAGTGACGTTACAATTGTACGATATTTTATCTTAATTTCGTTCATTAATACACGCTAACTTTTTATATATGTAGCATGTACATATTTGAGAGGGATCATGACGACAACAATGAGATACTTCTTAGATCTTAGACAATCAAAAACCTACTTCGTGTTTTTTTGAAGCTTATTTAAAGATTTATATGTCTAAATGAATGATCATAATTTTGTTCTGGCAATGATAGGATTAATAAAAGGATACGGATTTTTGGGACTATCATTATAAAAAGCACATGTTTTAAGTCATAATATGATACATCTCAAAGCTATATAGTATACAAGGTCATAAAATTTTTGACCTATTAATAATCACGACATCATAACAAAAACGTCTCGTCTGTCCGGTAGTACTCACCCGCTGCACGCCCGGCGAGCTGTTCGCGCTGTCCAGCTCCGCGTTGGGTCCGGCAGATATGTCCGCCAGACTGTCCCTGCCTTGAGCTGCGCCTGAAAGTTAATTTTGGAATATTTTAGGATCGTTACGTAAAGTAGGAGTCGGACATGAGTAAACTACAGCTTTGTTATCAATGGGAATTCTTCCACATCGTGACTAAGCACACACCCGCCTCGACCCAGCTGTGGCGGTGCGCCAGCGCGGCGCCGGCGTAGGGCGCGGCGGGCTGCAGGCGCGCCTCCACGCCGCACGCCTTCAGGCACTCCGACAGCGCCATCTGCGGAAGCCCGAGGCGCCTTAGTCGGCCATTCGGATTCATGTCTACTCGAGTTCGCGGTCGACTTCATTACTACTACAAAATTTACCTGATCGATCATAAGGTAGGGCAGCTTGTTGGGCATTTTCGATGGCGACAAGTCGTAATCCTCTAGCAGAGGCGGTAAGAGATGAGGAGCTTCTTCGCGTCGAGCTTCTATAATCTACATAAAAAAATGTATTTAAATCGCCTGTAGTCCAAATAAGTCATTGTTTTTTTTTGGAGAAACAACACAATTATTTAGTTCTCAACTATGGTAATTAAGTCCATCGAAGCACGACTGAATTCTGAGGACGATTACAAGCTAAATATTTTTTTAAAAACTTTATATTGGGTACGGTAGTTTCGATAAGGATCTCACTACTAAGATTGCGACGGACCGAGAGATTCAGAGTGCCCTCAGTGTATTTAATTTACAATAACAAACATATTTTACTTATGTTTTCACAAAGAAACAAAAACAATATATTCCTTATAAATACAAATTTGATACGTAGAGTATAGCCAGCACTACGCACCTGCGCCACGTACTCCTGCAGCGCGGGCAGCAGCAGCACGTGCGGCACGAGCGCCAGCAGCGCCAGCGCCGCGCCGTGCACGCGGCACGCCTGCGCCGTCGACAGCACCGGGTTGCTCAGCGCCGCCTGCTGCATGCTGCGCGGGAGCACGGGCACGCGTCACGGGGCCGGCCCGGCGCGACACGTGACACATGTTTGACACGTGACACGTGTTTGACAAGCTCGGTAACGATACTCGGTTACTAATTTTTGATATAGATCGATATCATAGGTAGAAGTTTAGTGGAAGTTGCGAGTTCATTTAGGTGTCGTGTTGAACAATTCAATATTATTTGTGGGTTAATTTCTTAACTTTCTCCCACCAACTCGTCCGTTACTTCGGTAAATCCGAAAGGGTATATAAATTTGTTTTATTACAATATAAGAAAAAAATATATAAATCAATTGCCAGTATAGTGATAACGAAAGTCTCTGAGCGGACGCGACTACATTACCTTGACTGACAATTTGGCTCGTCTGCCAGCTTCTTTTAAATAAAAATAGTACTTCTCTCTCGTAAAATACAAGAATATTTGTACTCTACACGTCGTTCCACCCGCAGCGGGCACAGCGAATCAACTTACGACAGGATGAGCTGCAGCATGTCGCAGACGGTCTCCTCGGAGGCGAGCTCCACGCACAGCAGCGCCAGCGTGGTGTAGATGGCGCATACGTTCTCCGCCGTGTTGGACTCCAGCTGCAGGCCTGCACACCCGCCACACATGTACATAATATCTTCAACAGCACACATTACTAAGCCGAGTCTAACTTCAACGTGGAATTCCATCACTTTTTTCTAAATCACTGATGGATTTTTTTTGTGATTAGATCGGAGTGTTCTAAGCACTATCCTCGATTACAAGAGCTAGACCTAGAGCTCCGACAGTTCGTCATCTTTTTTCCGCGGTCTCTGCCTCGAGGCCGGTCACCTTAATACCTAACAGATTAATTTTAATTATTATGGAAATTAGCTCCGTACCGTCGTACAGCGAGCTGAAGATAGCGTATCCGTGCTTGCTGATAAATATGAGATCGGGGCGCGAGCACTTCTCCACGACGAGGCCCAGCTTCGCGTAGTCCACTCTGCAACAAACAGAACGAGTCCGCTGAGGGCGGGCGGGAGGAGGGAGGGCGCGAGCGAGGGGCAGAGGGCGCGGCGCTCACGTGGGCGCGGCGAGCGCGGGCGCGTTCCCGCGGCGGTCGAGCAGCGTGTGCAGGATGCGCTGCAGCAGCGCGCGCGTGGCCGCCTCGCCCGCGCCCGACAGCCGCAGCAGCGCGTCCAGGAAGGCGGCGGGGAACGCCTTGCTCAGCTCCGTCGTCTTGTACGTGGTCCCCACCTGCGCGCCGGCGATGCGTCAGACCCCCTGAGGTAGCCGACTCTCGGAATGGGCAGTTCATTCAGCCGCGAAAGGAAAACGCTTGGAAGCCCGTTCCGTTCTGCGCCTGAACTTCTTGCAGATTCCGATTCGGAGTATAACACGACTTGTTGAAACAGACGTGTTGAATTTTATCACTATCACCCGGTCTGAGTGCGATAAGCACGCTACGAGTATAACTCGCGCGGGCGCACGGAGCGGTTATCTGAGAGCGGACTAATCAACGGATCTAGAGAAACGATCCACCCGCCGTGTATGGAACCCTACAATCGCGTCCGCAACGCTTAGTGCTACTTAGATTATTTCTCAACACAGACCCGCGACCGTGCACCTGCGCGAATTATAGAGGAAGACCTTTTTAACGGCCATTTTAACTTCTGATTTCCCATCAAAACTGGTACTAACCCTCAACCATCAAATACATTGAATATTGTAGTGACAACTGAATTTAACAATTTATTCATAAGTGTCGGTTAACTTGACATTTTCTGAATAATAAGCTATTAAACAATCAATGAATTACTTAATATTCCGACTAGTATGGGATCTCTTCGACAATCCTAGCCCAAAAATAATGTTTGTATCGTTTTAAACTTCATACTTTCTTATACTCGTTTTATGATATAAGAAAATTTTAATTTTATATGGGACCAAACGAGAAAGACCCTCCCGATCCAATCAAAAATATAATTTACCGATTATTTTTTTTTTGATTATGTGATTGCGGCAAAGACACTAATTCTCTCAAATTTTTTGATTTATATTTTAACAGCATCTCTGATATCTCAATCAATCCATCATTTGCCAACTTCTCGAGAACAGTTTTAATGTATAGGTTTCAGGGTACTGATACATTATTTTATTTTTTATTTAATATGTGCGGGTATTCTGATAAATGTGCTACATGATGTTAAATGTCATCCTCATTCCGTTACTAACTTCGGGTGTTAAAATTATGTCTCTAGTGATTGTTGTTACAGTAGCTCAAGACCTTCAAACCAAAACACAACAATACAGGTATTACTGCTTGGCGGTAGAATATGGGATGAGTGGGTGGTACCTCACCAGATATTGATTGAACAATAGGCTCACCTTCAGTAGAGACTTCAACAATATGCTCTGCAGCATGGAGTCCGCCTTCGTTCCCTTCCCGCGCTGGTTTGGTATCTTGCTGACGATGAACATCATGATGTCTATCTTCTGGAAGTCCGGGAGGTGGTCAGCGAATTCTCCGAGCGCATTTATCAATGCCTCCTGATATAATTTCTCGTCCGATTCTTTCTGTTAATTAAAAATATTGATTTCGTTTAGGTTAGTAGACAGAGGCAAAGGGGCTTGATGGTCACCACCACCACCTTAACTATTCCTTACATTGTGAAAGCGCCTACCATTTTGTCTCTTTATATAAAAATACACGTCAAAGTAAAACTACTAACTGATACATGTCTCCTAGTGTATTATTTAAAATTATTAATACATACAAATATTATAAAACTTTATCTACATGTTACTTTATCATTGGGAAGCCGCTGAATCGATTTTAATACAACTTTCTGTAAAGACTTGCATGGACTTTGGAAGTACATACGCTTTTCTTAATATTTATAAGATACAAAGGTATTTTGTAATAATAAATCTACATATTCTTTATTATAATTGGACCATCAATCTCCTACCTCGGAGTCCCTCGCAACGGACGCTCGCAAGTTCGTCAGGAGGTTGTTAATGATCTCCAGCACAGACGGACCTGAAAATATAACTCGTTTCTGAATAAATTGAAACGCTCGAAACGAGAATTTTAAAGCAACGTTTCTCTGATACTTCCAGTTGCAACGAGTTACTTAGTGGTAGGGCGCGGTGCAAGCCCGGCCGGGCGCCTCCCATTCATAAGGTAATGTCATGTAATGGCTCGTAAGCGGGCTCACCGACGCTGTCGCCGGCGGCGAAGGCGACGATGCTGCTGAGCACGGCGGCGCGCGCGGCGCGCACGCGGGTGCCCACGCCGGCGTCCAGGTGCTGCAGCAGCGCCTCCACCACGCTGTACGAGTACTGCGCCTGCGCACGCTCGCGTTAGTACTGCCGCTCCCTGCGCCCCACTCGCCCGCCCCCCCCCCGGGCCCGCCCACTTACCTGGATCGAGAACATGATGATCTTGAACGTGTGCACGGCGAACTCGGTCGGCACCCACAGTTCGTGACGGTCGAAGTGTCTGCAAGATATACAGAATACCATCGAATATCACTTACGTTTACATACTCGATTGAACGCTAAGATATTTTCATGAGAGACGACCGGACGACTTACTATATAGTGTGAAGTCTGGTGAACTTCACAAATATTTTACAGCACAAATAAATCGGTATTTTTTTAAACAACTCTTTGCATAAAACAATTTATTATTTGCGAAAGTTACTATGAAATCAGAACACCACAAAAACGAATACCGACTACCCACAACATTTATTTATCATGATTTTGTTTTGTACATACATATTTATTTTCCCACTTCTGTAAAAACGTATCAATACTATACTAATATTATGAATACGAAAGTAAAACTGTCTGTTACTTCTTCACGCTTAAACCGCTGAATCTATTTAGATAAAATTTCATATGGCGATAGTCCAAACTTGCAGGAATCAAATCCCCGAACAGGACATAGGCTACTTTTCTTATTAACTCCTCGAAGGAGTAAAGTGGTGGTACAGTTTGTGTATAGGCAAAGTTTAATAAGTTTCCGGGAAACGCCACACGTCCAGCTAGTATAGTATAAATGCAAAACGAACTCACGTGAGGACGGGTCGGAGTACACTCCTGATGTGCCCGAACGAGGCGCGGCCCACCAGCTCGCGCAGACACGCCTCGGCCAGGCGCGGCGGGTCGTCGTCGAGGCCGTCCCGGGTGTCCGTCTCCATGCAGGAGACGGTTTCATATTTTTCTGCAGTCTATAATTATATAAATATTCGTTTCATTACGATTAATATATGATACCGAAAGAAATACTTGAAGAAAATCCTAGTATATTTGTTTATAATTTATTTTTATTTCTGCGTAATAAATTAGTTTCCAGCGATCATTGTCATCGAGAACAAACTGCACAAGAGATCTTATACGGCACATGTCTGTGGACAAAACGGGTGCAATCTCTATTCCCAACTCATACAACCCGAAGTAATTGGACACAAAACGACCATAGATCACAGACGCAGGACAATAAATAAATAAATATTGGACAACATCACATGCATTACTTTGATCCCATTGTAATACGACGATACCACATACACTCAGACCCAAGACAACATAGAAAACTAATGAACTTTTTCTAGATCGACTCCGGCCGGGAATCAAACCCGGGACCTCGGAGTGGAGTACCCATGAAAACCGGGGTACACACTACTCGGCCACGGAGGTCGTCGATCGTCGAGGACAAACAGCTTCACTTAATTTTCGAAACAAGAGTATCCAAACACTGCTGAATTCCAAGTTCTGGGCAAATAATAATTACTTGGCAGTAGGACTTCCCTTAGACCGTCCGAATAGGCAAGACCCCCTCGTGATTTGTTCTCACGCTACTCTAAGAAGTATTGTTAGGATTAGTTTGAAGGTTAAGTGTACTCTTGGTTTCAAGGTTAGCGGCGCGTTGACGAGTGGATATTTCTTATAGTGCCAAAGTCCATGGGTGGAGATGTCCATTCACCATGAAGTGGCTCGTTTGCCGGTCAACCAAACTATTATTATAAATAAAAAACTCCAACTTTTTATTGGTATATAGTATACCTGCATATTGTACAGCAGCGATGGTACAATCTTGTCCATGTGTTGAGCCTCCCAAATGTTCTCCACGAGGTCATCAGACACGGTCTTCCTGATCACGCCCTGTAATAAATAACTCATGACTGTTATCACGTTGACGATAAGTTAACCAGACAGCAAGCAAAATTGATATAACAATTAAGTCTTCCAGTCTGGCAGCAGCGTAAGGGATTTGCGTCTTATATTGCCTATGTCTATAACACCTACCACTAATATAAGCCACTAATAATAAGCGCCCCCCCCCCCGCTTAACCTAACCCCACCCCCACCTTCATCACTTTCGAGCTGCTGAAATAATTCATAATGTTTAACATTAACATATATATGAGAATTTATAAAAAAAATGTAAACAGAACGTAATTTATGTTAGCGTTTAGAGTAGTTCATATAACTTATCATGATCATACAAGTCTTTGGCAAATCTGCCTCAATTAGAATCTTCAAGGGAATAATCACCTGCAGTCCTTGTATCCCGGCCAGCCGGATGTTCTCCCGTGTCGGCTTATCATTATGATTGCTATGACACATCGCTGAGAACTTCGAGACGAAGAAGTCGTACCGGCGGTGGTACGATGGCGTATCTTCTTCGATGTTCGCGAAGCGGACGAACTGTAAAAAAATGCTCGTAAATCAGAACTCAAATTAGAAGACTTGATATTGTTTCCAGAGTTTAAGATCAAAATTACAACATTACATTTTTTTTTACATTAGCAGCCTGTAAATTTCCCACTGCTGGGCAAGGCCGCCTCTCCCTTTGAGGAGAAACTTTGGAGCATATTCCACCACGCTGCTCCAATGCGAGTTGGTGGAATACACATGTGGCAGAATTTCGTTGAAATTTGTCACATGCGGGTTTCCTCACGATGTATTATAAACACAAATTAAGCACATGAAAATTCAGTGGTGCCTGCCTGGGTTTGAACCCGAAATCATCGGTTAATATGCACGCGTTCTAATCACTGGGCCATCTCGGCTCTAAAATTACAAACTTGGTGTTAATTTGTTGTAGCAACACTGAAATCGCTTCTAATAACTACGTATGAAATTAGAGTAATTAATTATTGATACGGTCGCGTTAGTAAATTGATTACAGCCGTATCCAATGGTATTTAGAGTAAAGATATTTAAACAGCCTTGAAATAACATAACATCTATATATAACATTCATTTTAAATTCGTGAAAAAATGGCGTCTTGAATTTCGGCAAAAATTTTATTCGGACATTGGAATAAATTTAAAATAGATATAAGTAGTTAAGTGAAATAGTATTACAAATAATAAGTTGTCATTGGTCGTATTGATGAATCCATAATTACTAAAATTTTACTAACGTTACATTTAACTGTTCCTAAGTATACCACTTAGGAACACACACAGAAAATATACGAACCAAAATTTCGTATCACTTGAATCGAAATGAGTTCCTACAGATAAGTACGCATCAGTTCAATTTATTTATTGGCACATATTAAAGATCTTTCCATCGTTGCGTACATTTCTAAGATCGATTCAAATCTCTGATGGTAGACCTGATGCTGATGCTATCGACCGTACGGTGTTATCATACTTACGCTCTGTGTAGCCAATATCTGCAGCTGTGGATCAGTAGACTCGAGCAATTTCTGAACCATCTTGAGGAAACTCTCTACAAATAAATTGAGGGTCTGCGAGTGGCACGCCACGAGCAACTGGTCCATCGCTTCCATCGCTATTATCACGAATCTGAAATTCCATCCAGAAATTATGAACACCACGACGTAATAATTTCTCAATCATAATTAATTATGGAATTAATTTTCCAGGCGGATTATCCGACCAGGGTACAAACTCCGGTCGCAGATATCTCATTAGCACCCCGGAACTTAGAAGTGAATAGTGATAACACTCACGTAAGTTAATTAATTCCGCCGATTCCAATAAATTTTGAAGTTAAGGTATATAAACAACTTTGAATTAACATTACATCTAAAGTATTCATTTTCGGTTATTGAAAATAAGTTGTCTTGAATTCCGGCAAAGATATTATCGGTGCTTTGGAATATATATAAGTGGATATAAGTAATTTTTTTTTATGATATCGGTAGGCGGACGAGCAAATGGACCACTTGATGGCAAGTGGTCACCACCGCCATCACCAATGCACCACCGACCTTGGGAACTAAGATGTTACGTCCCTTGTGCCTGTAGTTACACTGGCTCACTCACCCTTCAAACCGGAACACAACAATACTGAGTACTGCTATTTGGCGGTAGAATATCTGATGAGTGGCTGGTACCTACCCAGACGGGCTTGCACAAAGCCCTCCCACCAATATATAAGTAGTTAATTAAATATAAAAATAGAATCGTCTATTCTTTGTCTGAACTATTTCCGTTCTTGACGACGTTTGTACTCATATCCGTTCACCCTAAATCACAGTGAAGAAATAGACAGTGTGCTTGTGTTTGCGGCAAAGTATGTACACTTTAATATGTTTTCCTCTTAGATTCGTCTCCCTTTAGAATAATGTTGAAAGCTGTCAGTACATCATGTATTCTAACGCCAAGCAGCGATACTTAGTATTATTGTGTTCAGATTTGTAGGGAAAATGATCCAGTGTAATTAAAGGGACGAAGGGCATAACATTTCAGTACCCAAAGTTAGTAGCGCATTAGCAATTAAAGGACCGGTTAATTTTTTTTAACGCCAATGTATATCGGCGGTGATGACTATATACCATTAGGTGACCCATTTGCCAGTCCGTCTGTCGGTATTTGGATTTCCTAATATATATTACCACTTTAAATGTATATATAAAAATAATAGCAATAATAATATTAATAGGTAGCATTGGTGAAATTGCGTGCATCTTAACCGATGATTGCGGGTTCAAACCTAGGTAAGCCACTGAATATTCATGTGCTAAATTTTTGTTATAATTGCTTTTGTGCTCGGCGGTAAAGGAAAACATCGTGAAGAAATGCATTTATCTAATTTCAATTTTGGCGCAGCAGTGGGAATTTTACCGTCTGCTCCATTAATTTAATTTATTTACAAATCTATCTAATTTTAAATTACAATCTAAAATTGATAAAAGAAATTTAGCTCTGGGTTTGATAAGTTCACTCTAAAACCTAACCTTCTAGTCATGTGACCTTAAGATGTCACTTATCTTAATCTTAATTGGTATTGTGTCATTTCAACTATCATATTAAAACAAACACTATCGACCTTACTTATAAAAGTTGTTAAACGGGTGTTTCTTAAAAATCGATTTCTCCTTTTCTTCATCGTGGATTTAACATTCGAAAGAAAAAGACAGCATTATTTAACAAAACATCTAAACTAAAATTTATCGGTAAATGGATCGACACTCTCTTATGTGGATTAACATGGACACAAATCAGTCAGCATAAAAATATTTTTT